>NC_083613.1:11796247-11866247 GCF_963584025.1 Labrus mixtus
GTCTGAAGTGCAAAATGATCAGCTTGGCTCAAAGTCAAACCCGGCCTCCATAAACACTTTTCTGTTTCGTCCTTTTGACATCACACTGCAGAACTCAACAAAATGAAAAAATGTTCCAAATGCACAGCTGCTAAACATGAAACAGTTTTACATGATTCTTAGAAAACAGTAGCAGGCTAAATACTCAAAAAGAACATTGTGATGAATGTAAAAAAGGAAGTGTCAGCTGAGGGACGATAAGTGTCTTTAGAAGTGTTAGGGAGTGTCCCAACCACACACATGTACACACACACTCACATGTACACACACACGCACATGTACACACACACGCACATGTACACACACATACACAAACACACACACACACACACGTACACACACACACGCACACACATACACACACACATACGCACACACACGCACACACACACACACATACACACACACATACGCACACACACGCACACACACACACACACACACACACACTCACTACTCACTCTCTCTCTTTCTGTCTCTCTGTTTTTCCTCTTCCTCATGTCATCTTCATTTCCTCCTTACATGCTTGTAAAGTAATATCAGAGAGAGCAGACGTGTAGCTGAGAGAGTTGAGGGAGGACAGATCTGATGTCTTTAAAGGTGAGACACAACTCAGAAAATGTTTTCACACTTATTTCATGTTTCTCGTTTGGTTGTTTGATTGAGCTGCCACAAAAACATCCAAGGTAACCTTTCTAAACTTCCGTTTTAAGTGTTTATTAGCTCTAAGCTCAAGAGCTCTAAGTGAAACTTCACTTAGAGCTAATGATCTGCATGTGTGTGTGTGTCGGTCTGTGTGTGTGTGTGTATGGGTGTGTGTACCTGTCTGTGTGTGTGTGTGTGTTTGTGTCGGGGGGGGGGGGGGGGGGGGGGGGGGGGGGTGGTTAGGGGCATCCTGCACGCCTTGTACCTGTCAGATCTCCTGAGGTCACGTGTCACGTATGTCTCTCTGATTTTTCTGTAGTTTGTTTTTAATGTCTCCCAGTCTGTGTCTCTTTCAGTGTTTCTTCATCGCCCCTTAATGATCGGCCCTAACGTCCCAGGTGAAGCGGCGCCAGGTGGGATGGCAGAAGCCTGTGTGGCTTCAAGGCCTCAGGTGTTTGTGGTGGACAGCCAGGCCAGCTACGTCTCGGCACCTGTGGGGAAGAAGCGGAGGTGGGAGAAAGTGGGCCAGAAGTGTCTGCTCATGCTATTGGGACTTGTCGTGTTTGGACTTGTTGTTCAGGGCTGTTTAATCCACAATCTCTACCAAAAAACAGAGGTGAGCCTGCCGTCTACATGAATGTGTGTGTGCAGGAGAAAAAAAACCTCAGGATGCAAATTGGAAACTCCTGAAGCTGAGAATTCCCCTTTCTTTCTCTTCGTCATGACACATTAAACATGTTAGTATGTGATTTAAACTACAGGTCAGTCAGGATGACTGTGAGTTTTACTTCCTTTTTCTATTCTCTCTCTCTGTCTCTCTGCAAAAATCCTGCAGTTCCTTGAGTGTCCACTAGAGGCTGGCTGCAGAAGCACAGGAAGTCACATAAACCATTTTCACACATACGGAAATCTGAAAAACTCAGGAGATTAGTCTACCCGGAGGGTCTTCAGGCTATGTGTGAACGCAAACAGCCGCATTTTTCGCGCAGACTTTACCCGGAGTTTATCCGGCCAGACCCCTAGTATTTTATCCGCAGAATATCCAAGTGAGCTGATGTCTGAACGTGTCCGAATATACTCCGGAGATTTCAATTTGAGCCAATAGAAAGAGAATGACGCTTATATAAAGTGAATGCCTAAAGTGTCTGCCTGTGACCACTACGATCTCCGTGCACGTAATTAAACGACTGCATTATGTTTTCTGTTCGTCAGTATGTTGTTCTCCTCTCTTTTGTGGATGTTGTCATTCCATTGGATTACACATAGCATTAATATAAAGGCAAATATTCTCATTATAACGTTGCGTAGTGGATTCTGTTGCTTGGGTCGCTACTTCCACGTTGTTTATTTACGTCACGTCTTACGTCGGGAAATCCCCCCTCCCCTCTGATAGGGAAAGTCCCCCGCTGTGAGGAGCATATGTGAACGGCTAGATCGGGAGAATCTCCGGAGAAGTCCTCTTGTAATTATCTAGATATTATCCAGAGTGCATATGTGAAAACGGCTATACACACCCATTCTAAAAAGCCTGTTTTTACAGCAGAGATTAACATGTTTACAGCCTGGTTAAAAAAAACAAATAGGTCTGATGAGCTCATGTCTCAATCCGCACACACTGTACGGGGGGTGAATGTTTTGATGACTCATCGGTTTTGATTTGATAAAGGATAAGAGTTATTCACAATAAGGCGTGTAGCTGTTTGTCAGCAGGCTGAAGCCCGCCTCTTTGCCTGTTTCTAGCTTGAACAGAAGTTACATTAGTGTTTGCAACATGACCAACGCCATCATTGGGTTCAAAATCCCAGGGTAACCTTGGTAATCAGTACGACCATGTTGTTTTCAGAGAACAGTTTTTACTGATGTTACCTTCCCTGGTCCCTGATTCGTCTTGGATCTGCCACGACTGAAAGAAATCCTGTGTGGACCAAACAACCACATCATAAACACAAAGTGAGCTGAAGGATCCACGCTCAAGTTAACGCCACAATGTTTCTCTCAGCGTGATTTCAAATGTAGACAAACTGTTTTTAGTTCAAAACAAATGGTTTTTATTTGACAGTGCAGCTTTAATTCATGATATATGACTTCCTGTGTATTTGTGAGTTCTTGCACACTGAATGCTTCCTGGTTTCTCGTTCCTCTCCCTGCAGGCCTTCTCTCTCTGCAGGTCTCATCCTCTCTGCCAGAACCTGTCAGACCCCGGATCAGACTCCCCATCATCCGGCCTGCAGGTAAGGATGAGAGTCATGGACTTACACTGAGACACTGCCTGATACGTGCTGGACCTTAAAGTCTCGTTTGTGTTTCAGGACGGCATCATACTGAGTCGAGTGGGATCTGAAGGTACTTACATGTGAATACACGTGAATCTTAAAGCTCCAGTGAGGAGATCTCTGAAACACACTGACGCTTTAATACGAGTGACCCCTCAGTGCAGAAGCAGAAAGATAGAAGAATACAGACATGAGTCTGCATGTTAATGAAGAATAAGAAAGATTATTAAAGTCGACAGCTCAGAGAGTGAAAGACAATAAGCAACATGAACAGAGATCAGATCTAGATTCTGAATCTTACACCGTTTAGAGGGAGGAGTTATAAGGTTTGATGTCCACGGCCAGGAATGACCTCCTGTGTAGGGGGCGGGATGACACGCAGCTTAGACAGCGCCCTCCTCTCTGACATGGCGCAGCAGTTCAAAGCAACATTTACACATCAACAGGAAAAAATCAGCAACGAAATGAGAGATAGCACTTTGTCCACAGGGGGCGCCAAAATCAACCCAGAGCAGGAGCTTTAATTGCAGATTCCCCACGTTTTACGAGTTGAAAGATATTTTTAGACCTTCACCCATCAAAAGAGGTAGAAATCTTATAAATCCACATGAATTCATTACCTGCTGATTGACTTTTGGAACAGCGTCCAATCAGATTTCATCGATGGATCAAACGGAGGAGGTGCAGCAGAGACCCTTCGCTCAATTGACGGGTGAGAGCTCTCGTCACACTTAAAGACACAATTCAGTCTTTTCTTCCTCTTATTGCTCGTCTTTGTTCCAGGATCCAGTAAGACCGTAGACCAGCACCATGTGGTGCAGTGGATGACGGATGTCGGGGAAACCATCATCCACAAAATGGGCTACGAAGACGGCCGGCTGCTGGTGGAGAAGGAAGGTTTCTACTACCTTTACTCCAAAGTGACCATCGGTGCTGAAGAAGACTGTTTGTTCTTCCAGCACGAAGTCCTGAAAGACATCAGAGCGTACGGAAAACCCATCCAACTAATGAAGTCCAAAAGGTTGGTCAGGGTTCTTGTCACTCATTGGTATTAGCATAGCATAGCATTTCTTCATTAAGCTAACTCACTTTGTGACTGGTTCCCGTAGAGTCCGATGCTGGACTCATAGATCTTCAGAGGACACGTCTCCGAGTGGGGAG
Organism: Labrus mixtus; assembly: GCF_963584025.1. Lineage (NCBI taxonomy): Eukaryota > Metazoa > Chordata > Actinopteri > Labriformes > Labridae > Labrus > Labrus mixtus. The sequence continues at coordinate 11,800,366 of NC_083613.1, forward strand.
GAGTCGTGGAACAGCTTCCTGGCGGGGATCTTCCACCTACAGAGTGGAGACAAAGTTTACGTCAAACTGGACAGCAAGAAGAAGGGGCCCCTGGCCCCCGGGGACAACCTGATGGGGGCCTTTATGATATACCCCTGTGGTGTAACTACCCCGTGCCCGACTCAGAGGCCACATTGACACAAAACGTTTGTTTCTTCAGCAATAACTATAAAGTGACCTCATGCAAACACAAAGACCTGGGGGGGGAGGGGGGTGTACCTTACAGGTGTGTATATGGTTTGTATTTATTCTGTTTACATAAAATGTGTGTGTTATCAAAGTTTATGAGAATAAGACATTTATTAACACCTGCTGTTTGGAGACGAGACACACAGCACACACACACACACACACACACACACACACAGAGACATGGGGTGACAGTAATGGAGCTGTGATGGAGTTGTGATGGAGCTGTGATGGAGTTGTGATCCAACAAATGGAAACTCCTTTCAGTCTGTAAGAGGATAGAAATGGATAAATCAGTGTAACAGAAACACAAAGAACTTGTTTTCATCTCAATACACTGCAGTGTTTTGTTCACCTCTGGGTTACTATACACTGACACTGTCATGCAGCACTACAATTTCCCCTGAGCTTCCTGCATCCTATTTGACTCAATGTGAGGAGCAACAACATATTGAACACCTGTACTGGCTATGTACTGCTTATCTCATCTTTCCATAGATGATAGGCTAACTGATGGAGATGTAAACTGTCATTATTGTGACACTAATGACTCACAGATCATTAATTAATTGGCTGCACTTCCACCAACCTCACTTTCTTTAACATAATATTATCAAATAGACAATGATCCAGCAGGTCTCAGTTGGAGCTGGGGTGGTCGTGTGAAGATATCACCATGAAGCTGTTGGGCCTCAGCCATGTGTGCTGGACAAAGGACTCAGGCCTGTATCGCAGTTCTCAAGCCTTAGTCTTAGCCCAGCACCCCCCAACAGCAACTAACAAATAGGTGTGAAAAGTAGGGATGTGGGGGGTGTCTGAATTCTCTATCCTCATTGGAGGAGGCCTGAGGTTAACTCACAGGCAGTTCCAGTCTTTAAAATCAATCGCCAGGAATTGCTCAGTTTTGGGCGCAATCAGATGCTATCAGGTTTGAGCAAAAAGAAGAGTTTCCTTCCTTTAATTTTTCGTAAGACGTCATTGAACGCAACTGGTAAGGAGCGCTGAAGAAAGCCCACTGATCCCTGAATCCATAAGGACACATAAAGAACTCGGCTCCTGCAACCAGAAGACCCTATAGAGCAGTGCTCTGGTCGAAGATCTGAATCCTGCTACCCTCCTCCTACATCTGCTACGAAGGAAACCTGCCTGAATCTGTTGATTTAATATTCAACAGAGTGAAGATCCAACCAACTTTGCAATGATCACCAGGAGTTACCCCAAGTAAGAGCTTTGGTCTGGGCAGAAATAGTTTCAGAAATAGTTATGTTTCTTTTATAACCACTGATAATTGTGCATCATTGTTGACGACACGTCACATTCTGTTTATTATCTGTTGTAAGCTGCTGCATTTGTTTTACTGTGACGAACCGCCGTGTTCGCCGATGTGTGTAATGCTACGCTAGTTTACCTTCAGTCAACGGCTTTCACAACCAGAAAGACCAGTGTACCCGCCGTTGAATCAAAGTCCGGCCACTGGCTTTCTGGTGTTTAAGTTATAGTTACTGAACTCAGCTCAGAGAGCTCAAACTATTTCAAAAGGCAGCCACACGGCTTCCTTTGTTGTCCACCATTTTGTACCCATGTGACGAAGCCACATGGTGCATTGTCTCTCTCCACCATCTTGTTTTCTCTCTCTCTCTCATACACACACACACACACATAACTACACTTTTACACCTCATTCACAAGTTTTGCTTGATAATGTTTGTTTGCTTAGATTAGTTTATAATAGTTATTTGTTGGATTGAGTTTCATTGATTTTTATTGGTGTTGCTTTGTTTAAATAAATTCTGTTATAATTTAAGAGAGCAGTTGTTTGTGATTACTGGTGTATTTGCATTGTGATATAAGCTGGGTGCGAGGGCTTTGTGTACGGATTTCATGCCTTCAATTTATTAAATATAGTTATTAATTATTAATAATATTAGTAATTAAGTAACTAATTTGAGACTGATTTTAGTGATATTTTGGTTATATTTCCCTGATTTCAGGGTTGTGCCCCCAAGTTGATTAAACATAATTTAATGATATTGTTATTTATATTAATAATAATTAAATATAATTATTAAAGAATATAACCAAAGTTGACTAGATAAAACCCCAATAAAGCCATACAACTGAGCACATCCAGTCCCTGTCTCCTGCAGCAGGACAACATCCTTACCCTCCTGACTGGTGTCCCTCACTGCAGTAGACCACAGGAATCTGCTCTGCTGGTAGATCAGACCACAGCAGCCGTCCCACCATGGTCCCTTGTGACTTTCTGCAAACACAATCGCAACAGATAGATGAGTGGTCAGTTCTCTGAAGGTATCAAGGAGTCACAGCTAGTGTGCTTAATGTACCACCTACAGTAAGCACAGACTGCTACCACTCCTATGTAGACCTCTTCTCTTCCTCTGACCATACTGCTCATATCTCAGATATCAGCACTAACACTGTCCCTGCTCTGCACCGTATGAGAACTATGATGCAGGATGTGAACTCACCTGTTGACACTTCTATTTGTACCTGACATGCAGGTTTCTTAATAATAAGTGTGCTGCACGTTTTTGCCCTGTTGTGACTAACATTATAGTGTGCATACTGTACAGACTTTTAATATTGTCTGCTTCTGATGTTGGACCCCTGTTGAGGCGGCAGTAGCTCAGTCTGTAGGGACTTGGGTTGGGAACCGGAGGGTCGCCGGTTCAAGTGCAAGTGCATGTCCACAGGATCCTGTTTGTGCATGTGTATATTTCAGCCTATGTGTGTGTTGCATGATTAACAGAGTGTAAAAACAGAATTTCCCCTTGCAGGGTTCAATGAAAGTAAAATCTTAAATCTCTCCTCTCAAACACACACACAGGCTGTGTGTACGTGTGTGTGTCTGTATGCAGGATGTGGTCGAGGAGGATGCACTAATGGAGCAGGTGCTGAGGTCGGTGTGGCTGACTCAGCTCTTCTTGCAGCGCTCAACGGAAATTTTCACTTTGTCACCATGTCTCGTTGTCTCTCGTCACCGTGTCTCGTTGTTTCTCATTGTCTCTCGTTGTCACCGTGTCTCGTTGTCACCGTGTCTCGTTGTCTCCCGTCACATCACTCGTTGTTTCTCGTTGTCACCGTGTCTCATTGTCACCATGTCTCGTTGTCTCTCATTGTCACCATGTCTCGTTGTCTCTCGTTGTCGAGTGGAAACGAAGATGTGCGAATCACAAAGCAGCTCGGAAAAGGAGAGTTCTTCAGCAAGGAGGGAAAATTGTCATGGAATGCATGTGGGGAAAAGAAAGATGAATAGTAAAGCATGAAGAGTTTGAAGTGTGAGGACAGGTTGTCATGGAGACGGCTTGACTGACAGGTAACCACAGCACCGTCTCTCGTTGTCACCGTGTCTCGTTGTCTCTCGTTGTCACCATGTCTCGTTGCCTCTCGTTGTCGAGTGGAAACGAAGATGTGCGAATCACAAAGCAGCTCGGAAAAGGAGAGTTCTTCAGCAAGGAGGGAAAATTGTCATGGAATGCATGTGGGGAAAAGAAAGATGAATAGTAAAGCATGAAGAGTTTGAAGTGTGAGGACAGGTTGTCATGGAGATGGCTTGACTGACAGGTAACCACAGCACCGTATCGAGAGCTGAAACATCGGGGTCATTTCCTGAAACTCTGATAACATCAGTCAAACAAACACACAACAAGATGGAGGATAAAGTTCATAAAGTGTTTGACTTTCTCTCCTCTCAGTTTTTGTGTTATAAAGTTCTAACCTGCTGCGTCATAAACACAACTTGATTTTCCCTTGACGTCTGCGCCGTGACTTTATGTAAGAGTGGAGCAATGCTGCTGTTTTCTTTTCTAAACCACTCTGGAAGGTAAACAAACAGGATGTGGTGAACATGCTTCCTGTTCTTGACTGGTAACAAACTTTCCCTCACCTTCACAGTCTTCATATATTCCTTTTGTTCTCTTTCACACTTGTCACTCTCCACAACTCACAACAAAGCCTTGCTCTTCTTCATCGTACCAATACAACCACAACAACATGACTCTTTATCATTTCTATCTTTAATACGACCACAACAACATGACTCTTCATCGTTTCTATCTTTAATACGACCACAACAACATGACTCTTCATCGTTTCTATCTTTAATACGACCACAACAACATGACTCTTCATCGTTTCTATCTTTAATACGACCACAACAACATGACTCTTCATCGTTTCTATCTTTAATACGACCACAACAACATGACTTCTCTTCGTTTCCATCTTTAATACGACCACAGTCACAAACATTCAGTTTTAGTTTGTCCACAAGACTTACTTATTCTTATTGAACTAAATATTTTACAAATGTGGTTCTAATCATCCTGTTCGTGTTCTCTGATATACACATAAATCATATAAATCAAACACTAACAGGCCATTTATAAAATGACAGCAGAGCTGAAGAATCACATAAGCCTCATGTTTGCACAAATGTAGTGACAGCTACATCAACATAGTTTCCATAGCAACATCATAAATAATAAATAAAGGTACATAAATAGTTTCATAAATATAACCTGTAGGAGGTATGTACATATTTCACACAGCTTGGAAAGTGCTCTTTCTTTTCATATACATATACATACATATATTTATGTGCATAAACATATATAAGTAAATAAATATATATCAGTATTTATATCTGAGGAATATTTTCGTAATAAATATCCGTTTTCCTGCAGAGCCTCGTCTTTAGGGTTCTCCTTTAGTTTGCAGAGTCCTCGTCATAGCTTTGAATCCTGCTCGAGCAGCTGCACATTTCAGACCCCTGAGACTTTTAGAGGACAGAACCTGTTGAGATCTGACTCTTGGGGGTACAAGATTGGATTTCAGAGTCCTTATGAGTCTACCAGGAACATCCCCATTCCTGAACCTTTCAGCTCCAGTTGCCAGTTTTTCAGTCCACTCTCTGGTACGCTCATCTGAGTGTTCAGTCTCTCATCTTCTATCTGTGTTACTGTCCAGCACTTCTTGCTCACCAGCGTTGAGTTTTTCAAGTCCGGGAGCTTCACCTCACAGGTGAGTTTATCGGCCACCTTCACGCTGAGTACACCTTTGCTGCAATGGTGGTTGCAGGTAAGGTTGAGATTTATGAATATGAAGTAAGTCCCCGGATTCAGGGGCTTCAGCGAGCTCTGTGTTGCATCGAATGAGAATTGACTTCCCACAGATGTTCCAGCTCCATAGTGGACTAGTGCCAAGGGCATGGTGCAGGTCTTCAGCTGGCCTGAAGAGGGAAACAAGCACATGCAATTAAGAGGATGATGTGACTGTGTCTTTAAGGTTGTTACAGTGATGATGTGACTGTGTCTTTAAGGTTGTTACAGTGATGATGTGACTGTCTCTTTAAGGTTGTTATAGTGATGATGTGACTGTGTCTTTGTAGTGATGATGTGACTGTGTCTTTAAGGTTGTTATGGTGATGTTGTGAATGTGTCTTTAAGGTTATTATAGTGATGATGTGACTGTGTCTTTAAGGTTGTTATGGTGATGTTATGAATGTGTCTTTAAGGTTGTTATAGTGATGATGTTACTGTGTCTTTGAGGTTGTTATAGTGATGATGTTACTGTGTCTTTAAGGTTGTTATAGTGATGATGTTACTGTGTCTTTAAGGTTGTTATAGTGATGATGTGACTGTGTCTTTAAGGTTGTTATAGTGATGATGTTACTGTGTCTTTAAGGTTGTTATAGTGATGATGTTACTGTGTCTTTAAATTTGCGACATCAGAAGTTGTAGTGATGATTTAAGACTTACTTGATGTGGCGACCAGAGAAGCAAAGTTCTGCATCTGTAGATGAAGGAGGAAAAGAGAAATCTGGATGTTTACATGTGAAGGAGAAGAACAATCAGTGCAGATTATTTTATTAAAGATTTGTTTTTACCTTGTATGTTGGGTTGGGTCTGTCTCCTGTCTGCTCTGATGTGTCAGGGTGAACAGGCGGCCTTCTTGAGTCCAGATTGGACCGCAGCTTGGCCAAACATATCAGTCCACCGGCAGCCACAGCTGTGAGAGCCACGAACAAGAAAACGATGGAAACAACGAGAAACACGTCCAGGCAGCGTCCACGCCGGCGCCCACTTTCCTGCAGAGACTCTGCGTCCATGTGTGAGTTCTGGTGTCCCATTAACTGGCAGTAAGGTGCCTGGGCCGGGCAGAGGGTCCACAGTGTCCAGGATCCACAGTGTCCAGTCTCTGTCAAGGACACCTGTGGAGGATGTACAGGTGAGCCAGGTGTTCTGAGGTCTCCTCCACTAGACTAGACCCAGTCCTGGTCTCCTTCAGACTGTGTGCAGTGAAAGTCCTCCTGTTGTGACCCGGCACAGTCCTGTTCTCCTTCAGACTGTGTGCAGTGAAAGTCCTCCTATTGTGACCCAGCACAGTCCTGGTCTCCTTCAGACTGTGTGCAGTGAAAGTCCTCCTGTTGAGACTCGACAGAGTCCTGGTCTCCTTCAGACTGTGTGCAGTGAGAGCCATGAAGTCTTTTATAGTCTAAAGAGTCTGCGTTCAGTTTCAGGGTTGAAGGAAAAACGCGGAAGTCATGGGTTTCCCACTCTGACAGTTTTCTGCTTTGTGTGTGTGGGTGGAAAGCGAAAAACACAAGCTGCCTCCAGCTTCAGATTACGACACTCTCACTCACTCTCTCTCTCTCTGTCTCTCTCTCTCTTCTCTCTCTCTCTCCCTCTCTCTCTCTCTCTCCCTCCCTCCCTTTCTCTCTCTCTCTCTCTCTCTCTCTGTCTCTCTCTCCCTCCCTCTCTCTCTCCCTCCCTCCCTCTCTCTCTCTCTCTGTCTCTCTCTCTCTGTCTGTCTGTCTGTCTGTCTGTCTGTCTGTCTCTCTCGCTCGCTCTCTCTCTCTCTCTGTCTCTCTCTCTCTGTCTCTCTGTCTCTCTCTCTGTCTTTCTCTCTCTCTCTCTCTGTCTCTCTCTGTCTTTCGCTCTCTCTCTCTCTCTCTCAGTCTGTCTCTCTCTCTCTCTCCCTCTCTCTCTTTCAAGACAAACAGGTGTGTGTGTGCTCGTGCATGCCCCACCTGTCAAGTATGCTGAGATAAGGCGGTTTCATCATCAGTCTAAAAACAGCTCTCAGCGTCACTGACTCAGGTTTATATACCTCGAGCTTTTGTCGGCTGGTTGTCCAATCAGATGGCTTCAAATCTGAACATAAAATCTGGCCAATTACCCTTACCCTGGTATAAAGCCAGGAGGTGGGGTTCCCCACATCAACTGTGTGTGTGTGTGTGTGTGTGTGTGTGTCTCTGTGTGTGTGTGTGAGAGAGTCTGTTATCTACTCTTTGTAATATGGTAAGGTCTGATTGATTGATCTTCCTTTAGGCCCTTTAGTGATGATGTAATAATGAGTGAGGGCTTTCCGTCCTGTACGAGGCGTGAGTCGGGATTTAACACAAAAAAAACAAAATGATCAGCTGATGAAAGTCAGACAGTTTGCAACGAGAGGGGAATGTTTGTGGTTATGTGAAGGGGAAGTGTTCCAATAAGGACAAACAGGAAGTGATGATCGACACTTACAGGAGAAGCTGTAAGGTCACAGTGGTTACACATTTCACACGATAGCCAATCAATGAGTAGAAGGCCGCCTCTAAAGATAAGGCAGTGAGCGTCACACCTGACGTTTACACGAGAAGCTGATCCAGAAAGAAAATCCAAAGCAGAGGATTCTGACAAAAGAAAAGGTGACCCACCCCTACTCAAACCTGATAAAAATCCCGCCCCTACTCAAACCTGATAAAGACCCCACCTCTACTCAAACCTGATAAAGACCCCGCCCCTACTCAAACCTGATAAAGACCCCACCCCTACTCAAACCTGATAAAAATCCCGCCCCTACTCAAACCTGATAAAAACCCCGCCCCTACTCAAACCTGATAAAGACCCCACCCCTACTCAAACCTGATAAAGACCCCGCCCCTACTCAAACCTGATAAAAACCCCGCCCCTACTCAAACCTCATAAAGACCCCGCCCCTACTCAAACCTGATAAAGACCCCGCCCCCTATCCCTCATCAACACAGACACAAAGATGATGAGTAAGACACTCATCCAGCAATCCAATATACAAGTCTTTGTCACCTTTCAGAAAATAGAGAGGAACTGGACCCAAGTGCAGAAGCTAACAAACAAGATTTATTTAAACAAAAGATCAAAAGCCCAAAACAAAAACTAACTTTCTTTAAATCCAAAAGTAGAAATCAAATCACTGGAGCACAGGAAGACAATCGACATAGACTGAACTTTGACATATAACTTACATTCAACAACAATCTGACAACAGGAGGGAAGGATCATTAAATATACACAGGTAATCAGACACAGGTGAGACTAAAGACACGGGTGAGTCGAAAGACACAGGTGAGACTAAAGACACAGGTGAGACTAAAGACACAGGTGAGACTAAAGAGACAGGTAAGTCTAAAGACACAGGTGAGTCGAAAGACACAGGTGAGACTAAAGACACAGGTGAGTCTAAAGACACAGGTGAGACTAAAGACACAGGTGAGTCTAAATACACAAATGAGTCTAAAGACACAGGTGAGACTAAAGACACAGGTGAGACTAAAGACACAGGTGAGAAATAGACAAAATCATGAAAGACCCCCCCCCCCCCCCCCCCCCCCCCCCCCCCCCCCAGGAACCAGGAGAACCAGGAGTCGTCCCGACCGTCGACATAGAACCAGGATGGACCCCCCACTCTGCAACAGGAGGCTGGAGGAGCTCAGCAGTCAGTATGTTAATGACCTTTAGCTCATCTGGGTTTTCCTTCCTGTTGGTTCTTCAGGGGTGGTGAATTTTACCTCCTCCGCATTAATTGTATAAATACATGACAGAGTCCCCGTATGACATCATGTGACATTTAAAGGCGCTTTGGTATTCTCCATGAGCGCTGAGAGGAGGACGTGTCTGTGACGGGAAGTGTTCATGTGGAGGGGTGAAGGACGGACAAGAGGAAGTACCAAAAAGATAAGTTTCAAAACAAGACCAGAAAATCTTAAAGTGCAAAATAAAATCCGAGAATTCTGTTCCCTTATGAAACCATCAGACACACACACACACACACGCACACACACACTCACACGCACACACGCACACACTCACACGCACACACACACACACACACACACACACACACACACACACACACATTCACACACACACACACACACACACGCACACACACACACTCACACGCACACGCACACGCGCACTCACACGCACACACACACATACGCACACACACACACACACACACTCACACGCACACACACACACACACACACACGCACACACACACACGCACACACACACACACACACACTCACGCACACACACACGCACACACACACATATACACACACACACACACACACAGACATGGGGTGACTGTGATGGAGTTGTGATGGAGCTGTGATGGAGTTGTGATGGAGTTATGATGGAGTTGTGATGGAGCTGTGATGGAGTTGTGATGGAGTTGTGATGGGGCTGTGATGGAGTTGTGATGGAGTTGTGATGGGGCTGTGATGGAGTTGTGATGGGGTTGTGATGGGGCTGTGATGGAGTTGTGATGGAGCTGTGATGGAGTTGTGATGGAGCTGTGATGGAGCTGTGATGGAGTTGTGATGGGGTTGTTATGGAGTTGTGATGAAGCTGTGATGGAGTTGTGATGGGGCTGTGATGGAGTTGTGATGGGGTTGTGATGCAGCTGTAATGGAGTTATGATGGAGCTGTGATGGAGTTGTGATGGGGCTGTGATGGAGCTGTGATGGAGTTGTGATGCGGTTGTGATGGAGTTGTGATGGAGCTGTGATGGTGTTGTGATGGAGTTGTAATGCGGTTGTGATGGAGTTGTGATGGGGTTGTGATGGAGCTGTGATGGGGTTGTGATGGGGCTGTGATGGGGTTGTGATGGAGCTGTGATTGTGTTGTGATGGAGTTGTGATGGAGTTGTGATGGAGCTGTGATGGAGTTGTGATGGAGCTGTGATGGAGCTGTGATGGAGTTGTGATGGGGTTGTGATGGAGTTGTGATGGAGTTGTGATGCGGTTGTGATGGAGTTGTAATGGAGTTGTGATGGAGTTGTAATGGAGCTGTGATGGAGTTGTGATGCGGTTGTGATGGAGTTGTGATGCGGTTGTGATGGAGTTGTGATGCGGTTGTGATGGAGTTGTGATAGAGTTGTGATGGGGTTGTGATGGAGTTGTGATGCGGTTGTGATGGGGTTGTGATGGAGTTGTGATGGGGTTGTGATGGAGTTGTGATGGAGTTGTGATGCGGTTGTGATGGAGTTGTAATGGAGTTGTGATGGAGTTGTGATGGAGTTGTGATGGAGTTGTGATGCGGTTGTGATGGAGTTGTGATGGAGCTGTGATGGAGCTGTGATGGTGTTGTGATGGGGTTGTGATGGGGTTGTGATGGAGCTGTGATGGTGTTGTGATGGAGTTATGATGGAGTTGTGATGGGGTTGTGATGGAGTTATGATGGAGTTGTGATGGAGCTGTGATGGGGTTGTGATGAGGTTGTGATGGAGTTGTGATGGAGTTGTGATGGAGCTGTGATGGAGCTGTGATGGGGTTGTGATGGAGCTGTGATGGAGTTGTGATGGAGCTGTGATGGAGTTGTGATGGGGTTGTGATGGAGCTGTGATGGAGCTGTGATGGAGCTGTGATGGGGTTGTGATGGAGTTGTGATGGAGCTGTGATGGAGTTGTGATGGAGCTGTGATGGAGCTGTGATGGGGTTGTGATGGGGCTGTGATGGAGTTGTGATGGGGCTGTGATGGAGTTGTGATGGGGTTGTGATGGAGTTGTGATGGGGTTGTGATGGAGCTGTGATGGGGTTGTGATGGAGCTGTGATGGAGTTGTGATGGAGTTGTGATGGGGTTGTGATGCAGCTGTAATGGAGTTGTGATGGAGCTGTGATGGAGTTGTGATGGGGCTGTGATGGAGCTGTGATGGAGCTGTGATGGAGTTGTGATGCGGTTGTGATGGAGTTGTGATGGGGTTGTGATGGAGTTGTGATGGAGCTGTGATGGAGTTGTGATGCGGTTGTGATGGAGTTGTAATGGAGTTGTGATGGAGCTGTGATGGAGCTGTGATGGAGTTGTGATGCGGTTGTGATGGAGTTGTGATGGGGTTGTGATGGAGTTGTGATGCGGTTGTGATGGAGTTGTGATGGGGTTGTGATGGAGTTGTGATGCAGTTGTGATGGAGTTGTGATGGGGTTGTGATGGAGTTGTGATGGAGCTGTGATGCGGTTGTGATGGAGTTGTGATGGAGCTGTGATGGAGTTGTGATGGAGTTGTGATGGAGTTGTGATGCGGTTGTGATGGAGTTGTGATGGAGCTGTGATGGAGCTGTGATGGTGTTGTGATGGGGTTGTGATGGAGCTGTGATGGTGTTGTGATGGAGTTGTAATGCGGTTGTTATGGAGTTGTGATGTGGTTGTGATGGAGCTGTGATGGTGTTGTGATGGGGCTGTGATGGGGTTTTGATGGAGCTGTGATTGTGTTGTGATGGAGTTGTGATGCGGTTGTGATGGAGTTGTGATGGGGTTGTGATGGAGCTGTGATGGGGTTGTGATGGAGCTGTGATGGTGTTGTGATGGAGTTGTAATGGGGTTGTGATGGAGTTGTGATGGGGTTGTGATGGAGCTGTGATGGGGCTGTGATGGAGTTGTGATGGGGTTGTGATGGAGCCGTGATGGTGTTGTGATGGGGCTGTGATGGGGCTGTGATGGAGCTGTGATGGGGCTGTGATGGGGCTGTGATGGGGCTGTGATGGAGCTGTGATGGGGCTGTGATGGAGTTATGATGGAGTTGTGATGGAGCTGTGATGGAGTTGTGATGGAGTTGTGATGGGGCTGTGATGGAGTTGTGATGGAGTTGTGATGGGGCTGTGATGGAGTTGTGATGGGGTTGTGATGGGGCTGTGATGGAGTTGTGATGGAGCTGTGATGGAGTTGTGATGGAGCTGTGATGGAGCTGTGATGGAGTTGTGATGGGGTTGTTATGGAGTTGTGATGAAGCTGTGATGGAGTTGTGATGGAGCTGTGATGGAGCTGTGATGGAGTTGTGATGGGGTTGTTATGGAGTTGTGATGAAGCTGTGATGGAGTTGTGATGGGGCTGTGATGGAGTTGTGATGGGGTTGTGATGCAGCTGTAATGGAGTTATGATGGAGCTGTGATGGAGTTGTGATGGGGCTGTGATGGAGCTGTGATGGAGTTGTGATGCGGTTGTGATGGAGTTGTGATGGAGCTGTGATGGTGTTGTGATGGAGTTGTAATGCGGTTGTGATGGAGTTGTGATGGGGTTGTGATGGAGCTGTGATGGGGTTGTGATGGGGCTGTGATGGGGTTGTGATGGAGCTGTGATTGTGTTGTGATGGAGTTGTGATGGAGTTGTGATGGAGCTGTGATGGAGTTGTGATGGAGCTGTGATGGAGCTGTGATGGAGTTGTGATGGGGTTGTGATGGAGTTGTGATGGAGTTGTGATGGAGTTGTGATGGTGTTGTGATGGAGTTATGATGGAGTTGTGATGGGGTTGTGATGGAGTTATGATGGAGTTGTGATGGAGCTGTGATGGGGTTGTGATGAGGTTGTGATGGAGTTGTGATGGAGTTGTGATGGAGCTGTGATGGAGCTGTGATGGGGTTGTGATGGAGCTGTGATGGAGTTGTGATGGAGCTGTGATGGAGTTGTGATGGGGTTGTGATGGAGCTGTGATGGAGCTGTGATGGAGCTGTGATGGGGTTGTGATGGAGTTGTGATGGAGCTGTGATGGAGTTGTGATGGAGCTGTGATGGAGCTGTGATGGGGTTGTGATGGGGCTGTGATGGAGTTGTGATGGGGCTGTGATGGAGTTGTGATGGGGTTGTGATGGAGTTGTGATGGGGTTGTGATGGAGCTGTGATGGGGTTGTGATGGAGCTGTGATGGAGTTGTGATGGAGTTGTGATGGGGTTGTGATGCAGCTGTAATGGAGTTGTGATGGAGCTGTGATGGAGTTGTGATGGGGCTGTGATGGAGCTGTGATGGAGCTGTGATGGAGTTGTGATGCGGTTGTGATGGAGTTGTGATGGGGTTGTGATGGAGTTGTGATGGAGCTGTGATGGAGTTGTGATGCGGTTGTGATGGAGTTGTAATGGAGTTGTGATGGAGCTGTGATGGAGCTGTGATGGAGTTGTGATGCGGTTGTGATGGAGTTGTGATGGGGTTGTGATGGAGTTGTGATGCGGTTGTGATGGAGTTGTGATGGGGTTGTGATGGAGTTGTGATGCAGTTGTGATGGAGTTGTGATGGGGTTGTGATGGAGTTGTGATGGAGCTGTGATGCGGTTGTGATGGAGTTGTGATGGAGCTGTGATGGAGTTGTGATGGAGTTGTGATGGAGTTGTGATGCGGTTGTGATGGAGTTGTGATGGAGCTGTGATGGAGCTGTGATGGTGTTGTGATGGGGTTGTGATGGAGCTGTGATGGTGTTGTGATGGAGTTGTAATGCGGTTGTTATGGAGTTGTGATGTGGTTGTGATGGAGCTGTGATGGTGTTGTGATGGGGCTGTGATGGGGTTTTGATGGAGCTGTGATTGTGTTGTGATGGAGTTGTGATGCGGTTGTGATGGAGTTGTGATGGGGTTGTGATGGAGCTGTGATGGGGTTGTGATGGAGCTGTGATGGTGTTGTGATGGAGTTGTAATGGGGTTGTGATGGAGTTGTGATGGGGTTGTGATGGAGCTGTGATGGGGCTGTGATGGAGTTGTGATGGGGTTGTGATGGAGCTGTGATGGTGTTGTGATGGGGCTGTGATGGGGCTGTGATGGAGCTGTGATGGGGCTGTGATGGGGCTGTGATGGGGCTGTGATGGAGCTGTGATGGGGCTGTGATGGGGCTGTGATCAGGTCGTCACAAAGGGCAGTAACCCCTCCCCCAGGTGGGTGACACTCCCACAGCTAGGTGTTTGTTCTGCCCTCTGAGTCTGCCTTCTCACCGTAAACAATAGGACATGGAGCGAGAAAGCCCGAGACACCGAGCCCCTCCAGAGAGGGGGCGTGGTCAGACACAGCTCATTTACATATTTAAAGGTACAGACACAGAAACAACCCACTCTATTTCAGCAGGGCTGAACAACAAATACTTGTTGTTAATATGTTTTGAGGAGCTCTGAGACCTATTTAAACTGAAGAAGAGGAGGAGGATATGTCACCTTTAACAGTTTGAGTCATAAGAAGACTGAACAGTTTTAACTTTAGCTAACAGGCTGCAGCGTCTGGGCTGCTGTCAAGGTTTAACTGTTTAATAAAGTATTTTCAGGATTTATATTCTCGTCATCAGAGGAAGTGACAAACAGAATCACTCACATTTTGTGATGTAACGTGACCTTGACTGAGAGACTTCAGTAATGACTTTCCTTATTCTAAAAGTGAATAAATACCAAAAAGAATGAGAGGAAGCCTGTACCAATTATCAGCTGAGGCAAAGGTAAACTACACACACACACCACACAAACCTCTAGACAAACAAACACACACATATTCACACACACACACACACACACACACACACACACACACACACACACACACGGTTGGATTTTCTGTGGTCAGATTTGGTTCAGGACAAGAAATAACATCATGGTGACGTTTTGGGTTTTCTGATTGTCGCCTCTGTTTTCACTTCACTTCACACCCCCCGTGGTCTCTCTCTCTCTCCTCTCCCCCGTGTTTCCTCAACAAAAAGAACCGAAACAAAGACAGCTGACCGTCAGCAGAAGGAGAATAAGAAGCTGGAGGTGCTTTTGCTGCCCCCTGCAGGAGAGAATCAAAATACAGGAAGAACTTTAAGGTGAGACAGCGTTTTCAATGTGGTGACATCACCATTTTCAGTAACCACAGAGAATAAGACCTGATGCAGGTTGATGCTTTCATCACATATAATAATACTAACAATCTTTGGGGAGGGAGAGAGAGAGAGAGAGAGAGAGAGCGAGAGAGAGCGAGAGAGAGGGAGAGAGAGGGAGAGAGAGAGGTGGAGGGAGAGAGAGAGTGGGGGGGGGGGGGGGGGGGGAGAGGTGGAGGGAGAAATAGAGAGGGGGGGGGGAGAGAGTGTGGTGACCAGTCCGGAGTTCTCCGTTGCACCGGGCTGCATATGTTGCAGGAGGCGGACCCTGCAGCAGGTCGGGAGGCGGACCCTGCAGCAGGTCGGGACGCGTCCTGCTCTCTGGGATGAAATTAAAGATGCCTAAAGAACACGGTGGACTCTGTCAGCGAGGGTTTTAAACACTGAAGCTTCCTGTGGGTTCATCAGCAGGTCAGATCTGATACATGCTCTCTCTCCATGTTCTCTGATGCCCACACGTTGAACTTGAAGCGTTGCTGACATAAAGCTCTCAGTGACAAGCAGGAGGCGCCGGCAGGAGGCGAAGGCTGTCCGCAGGAGGGATGGTGATGGAAAGTGCAGCTGGGAAGAAGCTCCTGGAGATCACCGGACCGGCTTTGTCCCAGAGGAAACTCCTGGTGGGCCTGGACCTGCTGTGCCTCCTCCTGGGTGAATATATGTGAACCTTTTTTTAACGAGCGGCTGATAATCAGGAGCGAGTTCATGACCGCTGACCTCACCTGATGAGTCTGCTCGAAGTGATTCAAGATTTTAAATCAGAGTTCAAAATGAATCAGTTCATCTGTAACACACACCAAACTGACAAACACCAAACTGAACCACTTTAGTTTGACTTTGAGGGTTTTCACTTTCATGAAGTGACTCAAAAAAAAGAGTTGTAACGTTGAGTGACGTTAAGTAAAGCAAAGTGCCGTAAAGTGATTTGAGTGTTATCAAAAGTTTTCCCCACTTTCTTATAGTAGTGAGAATGATATTATTGAATAATTAACTCTTTAATAATCGATTGACTATCAGACATGAATCTTTTTGTATCCTCTTGTATCTGCAGACAGCCAGCAGCAAATACAGTAAACATGGGGGGGGGGGGGTTCTTTTCTCCGCTTGTGCACGCTCTTTGTTCTCCGCTCGTGCACAATCTCGAGCTCTCCGTGCCAACCTGCTCGTGCATTGTGGAGGGAATTTTACAGTTTCCATGACAACCTCCAGTGTTCAGGACAGAGCTGTGCCAGAGGGGGTTATAAATGGTATAAATATATAGATATATGATCTTCGTGTGTGTGTGTGTGTGTGGAGCTATTATTGTGGCAAAACTATTTGAATATGCGTACACAGATCCACAAATGCGTAAACTAATCTGCAAATATGTAGACCAATCTCGAAATATTTACTTATTTATTAATGGCAGTGAACTTTTTCAGCTGTGAATCCTGAAAATACACACCTCTTCATTGGCTGTCATTTTACACGTGACTTTTGCAACACTCCTGCCGTGCAAGATCCACAAACATATCTTCAAATGTGTGTGTGACGATCTGCAATCACATTAGTGGGGTTTGTTGCCCTGAGCTCAGGCTTGTGTGAGTGTGTGTGTGTGTTGGTGTTGGTGTTGGTGGGGGGGGGGGGGGGGGGGGGGTGAGACAAACAGACAGTGTGAGGCTGGCTCTGGACTGTTTTCAGACTGAAGTCTCTCTCCCCCCCCCCCCCCCCCCCCCCCACCACCACCACCACCACCACACACACACACACACACACACACACACACACGCAAACAGACACACACAAACACACACACGCACACAGTCCACTTGGTTGACATCTTTATTGTAGGAGCCAAAATGCTTATGCTTAAATGTTTTATTGATCCTTGCAAGAAACCCCAACACAACACAGCAAATTTGTATTTGAGTGTAATTCCGACACTGAACAGCAGGTAGAGTCTTGACTTATGCTGTGCATAAAGCCAAGGCTCCAGGTAATTGGGTTCAGGTGTGTTTGGAAGCATATAGTTTTTTTGACCGTGTCGGGTTGACTATGATGTAACAGTTTATGCTTTATGATGTATTGGACAGAATGGGACATTTATGTGCATAAGTCAACCCCGATCATGAACTATGATAAACAGATTGATGACTCTATTGGAAAAGAGTATCAGACATTTGTTTGTTCCAGATGCACGCGTCCGGACATAGTTCCACAACTCACATCTCAGTGAAGACTGCTTTGGACAATATAAGGTTTGTTTTAAAATGGTCACCACATTTATTTTTCAGAGCGTCACACTCCAGACGTCCGTATGATCTTCTCCTCATGTTGTTCATGTTTGCTGCAGAATATCAGAGCCTTTAACTCTTTCTTATTCCATGATGGCACCATAACAAAGGTCGGCTGTCATTACACCCGTACTCACACTTTGCATCCACACTGGTGTTAAATGGTGTTACAGCTGTCACACCTTTCACACCTGTTACAGCTGTCACACCTTTCACACCTGTTACAGCTGTCACACCTTTCACACTTCTTACAGCTGTCACACCTTTGTTGGGCCTCAGCCATGTGTGCTGGACAAAGGACTCAGGCCTGTATCACAGTTCTCAAGCCTGACTAGAGTTGTTTTGGAGGGAACTATACTTAGCCCAGCACCCCCCAACAGCAACTAACAAATAGGTGTGAAAAGTAGGGATGTGGGGGGTGTCTGGATTCTCTATCCTCATTGGAGGAGGCCTGAGGTTAACTCACAGGCAGTTCCAGTCTTTAAAATCAATCGCCAGGCATTGCTCAATTTTGGGCGCAATCAGATGCTATCAGGTTTGAGCAAAAAGAAGAGTTTCCTTCCTTTAATTTTTCGTAAGACGTCATTGAACGCAACTGGTAAGGAGCGCTGAAGAAAGCCCACTGATCCCTGAATCCACAAGGACACATAAAGAACTCGGCTCCTGCAACCAGAAGACCCTATAGAGCAGTGCTCTGGTCGAAGATCTGAACCCTGCTACCCTCCTCCTACATCAGCCACGAAGGAAACCTGCCTGAATCTGATGATTCAACATTCAACAGAGTGAAGATCCAACCAACTTTGCAATGATCACCAGGAGTTACCCCAAGTAAGAGCTTTGGTCTGGGCAGAAATAGTTTCAGAAATAGTTATGTTTCTTTTATAACCACTGATAATTGTGCATCATTGTTGACGACACGTCACATTCTGTTTATTATCTGTTGTAAGCTGCTGCATTTGTTTTATTGTGACGAACCGCCGTGTTCGCCAATGTGTGTAATGCTACGCTAGTTTACCTTCAGTCAACGGCTTTCACAATCAGAAAGACCAGTGTACCCGCCGTTGAATCAAAGTCCGGCCACTGGCTTTATGGTGTTTAAGTAACAGTTACTGAACTCAGCTCAGAGAGCTCAAACTATTTCAAAAGGTAGCCACACGGCTTCCTTTGTTGTCCACCATTTTGTCCACATGTGACGAAGCCACATGGTGCATTGTCTCTCTCCACCATCTTGTTTTCTCTCTCTCTCTCTCTCTCTCTCTCCCTCATCCACACACACACATAACTACACTTTTACACCTCATTCACAAGTTTTGCTTGATAATGTTTGTTTGCTTAGATTAGTTTATAATAGTTATTTGTTGGACTGAGTTTCATTGATTTTGGATTGATGTTGCTTTGTTTAAATAAATTCTGTTATAATTTAAGAGAGCAGTTGTTTGTGATTACTGGTGTATTTGCATTGTGATATAAGCTGGGTGCGAAGGCTTTGTGTACGGATTTCATGCCTTCAATTTATTAAATATAGTTATTAATTATTAATAATATTAGTAATTAAATAACTGATTTGAGACTGATTTTAGTGATATTTTGGTTTCCTCTCCTCTCCTCTCCTCTCTGTGCAGCTTCCATTCCTTTCTTTGCCTGTGAGTTGAAAGCAGTGAGTCCTTACAGGAGGGGCTTTATGTGTGGGGACCCCAGCATCACTTACCCCTACCAGCACCGAGAGGCCATATCTGACGAGTTACTCATCAGCGGCGGCATCATCATCACTGGCCTCACTGTGAGCACAGACGTCCTGATTGGCTGTTACACCATGTGGAGGGAGGTAAAACGACGGCTCTGACTGTTTCCTGCTTTCAGATCGCCCTCGGGGAGTGTTACCGGGTCCGTTTCCTCGCCGTCAGCTCCAAGGCCTTCATCAGGAACCTGTATGTGTCGTGTCTGTACAAGGAGCTGGGCTGCTTCCTGTTCGGCTGCTGCGTCGGCCAATCGCTCACTAACATGGCCAAGCTGAGCGTTGGCCGGCTGCGACCTCACTTCCTGTCCGTGTGTGGGGTTACATATGCGTCACTAAACTGCACACCAGGAACCTACGTCGCCACGGTGAACTGCCGCCAGCCGGACCACCGTTTAGAGGAGGCCAGGTGTGTGTGCAGTAGGGCTGACATGTTTGTTTAATTAAGACTGTAGAGGAACACACACACACACACACACACACTCTGTAGTTTAAGATAAAGGTTAGTGTGAACCAATAAAAACTCAGAATGAAGTCAGATTCTGCCAACACGTTTCTTTCTGCTGTTAAAGAAACACAGACCTGAGCTAACAGCCTCAAGTGGACACTGGAGGAACTGCAGTTTGGCTGTGGTTTAGATTGAATGCTTCTGTTACTTTGATACTCCGTGTTGATGTATACAGTATTCGCGTCTCTGTGTTTTCTTCAGGAAGTCCTTCTTCTCTGGCCACGCCTCCTTCGCCATGTATACAATGCTCTATTTAGCAGTAAGTATTTCTTTCTGCTCATTTTTCTACTATTACACATTGTCTGTCTCACTCACATCAACACCAAAAAACATAATTTCATGTGTCTCCAGTTTTCTATTTTGTTACTTGTACAAAATGCAGAGAGGAAGGGAATAAAGCCGTCCGTCAGTTAGCGGTAGAAACAAGAGAATAAAGGAGTGTGAGGGCACCTTTATTCCCTGTGATCGCTGCACGACCATAGACTGTCTGCACGCCACCTCTACCATCTCCGTGCTCTAATGAACCTGCTGCATTAAGTTTCCTGTTCTCCAGTATGTTCTTCTCCACTCTTTAGTTCACATTGAGATTCTCTTCAACTACACGTAGCATTGATACAAAGACACATATTGTCATGATAGAGTCCTATGGAGGACTCTGATGCTTCAGCTGTCACGTCTTACCTCAGGAGAGGATTTCAGGAGCCGTCCTCACGATGTTATCTAGAAATGTTCACAAGAGCATGTGTGTGAAAACAACTCGAGTTGAGAACGAGACAAACAGATACAGCTTTGTCCCGCAGAGGGAGGAGTCTGACCTCGCCTCACCACCTCACCACTCTCCCTATTGTGCGTGTGTGTGTGTGTCTGTGTGTGTGTGTGTTTGAGTGATACGTCAGGATTCATCTCTAAATAAAAGTTGGGGGGTTAAGGTTACACTGGTTAGAGAAAGAAAAAGACCCTGCTGTAGGAATAACATGTTCTGATTGGTCCTCTAGTTTTACCTGCAGGCTCGGCTGACATGGCGAGGGGCTCGGCTGCTCAGGCCCGCACTGCAGTTCTTTCTGGTTCTGCTAGCGGTTTACACCGGTCTGACCCGCATCTCAGACTACAGACATCACCCGTCTGATGTGACAACAGGCTACATACAGGGGGCGCTCACAGCTTACTGGGTGGTCAGTATACACCTCTGGTTTGTTTTCAGTGTGTGTTCACATGTTGCCGTGTTCATGTTGGTTGTGTGTTTGTTTCTCGCAGGCCTTCCACATCTCGTCCATGTTTAAGAGCATGAGTTCAGATCTGTCCCCGACTGAAACCCTGGACAGCCCCCTGTCCCCCCAACACACTGTCTGCTAGATCCTCCCATACCTGTACCAACATCACCCACCTGCAGCCTGTAGTCGGCTTTGGAGAGATGTGAAGTTTGTGAAACCATTTCCTATGAAGACAAAGGTCGTACCTCAGCGGGCTGAGCGAGAGAGTTTGTTTTGAGGCTCAGAAGACAAGAGATGAAAGCTGAGAGCAAATAAGAGGCGGGCAGGAAGTCTGAGCTCTTGACCCTTCAACCTTTGGACTGACCTCAGCTTCAGATGTGACCTGTGAGATGAGGAACCCCCCCCCCTCTCTACAGCACCTGTAAATATAAACAGATTGTATACAGCACTGTTTTAATCATACCTTAGTCTTTCTTCAGTTCCCCTTTGATCAGGTAGGAGATCCTGTGTTTTATATCGGAGCACAGCTCAGTGATGTAGCAACACAAAGACAGAAGCTGGTGTTCCTAATGTGCTGTTAGCTCCTGTTTGTAATACATGCAGTTTATTAATAAGAGAATACACCTAACTCGTGTGTTTGACAGGTCTGCTGCTATTTATCTGACTTCATGTTTATTTTACTAAATGTTGTTGTTAGACTTCTGACCAATCAGAGAGCACAACAGTTATTAAATAAATAAGATTAAAAATCAATCTTTGTTTAATTTGTGTCTTTTTAAAGAGGATGTAACAATACTGCCCAACACAATCAAACTACTCAACACAAAGGGACAAAGTGTTGCTAACGTTAGCACTGCTAGCACTGTGCTTGTTTACAACCAGATTATCCAAAGCTATAGGGCCAGTCTATGCCTACAGCCCCATCTAGTGGCGGGCCACCACATTGCAGTTTGAGCATTACATTTACGATAAATATAAATGTATACATAAATATATCAACAATTATTGATCAGACTAGTGACTCTGATGCTGACCAGCGAGGATATTTAACTAGTCAGCTAAATGTGCAGGTGGTTCTGTCACCTCCTGTTGGAGGTCATAACAGAGGTGTAGTGGTGGTTCTGTCACCTCCTGATGGAGGTTATAACAGAGGTGCAGTGGTGGTTCTGTCGCCTCCTGATGGAGGTTATAACAGAGGTGTAGTGGTGGTTCTGTCACCTCCTGATGGAGGTTATAACAGAGGTGCAGTGGTGGTTCTGTCACCTCCTGATGGAGGTTATAACAGAAGTGCAGTGGTGGTTCTGTCACCTCCTGATGGAGGTTATAACAGAGGTGCAGTGGTGGTTCTGTCACCTCCTGATGGAGGTTATAACAGAGGTGCAGTGGTGGTTCTGTCACCTCCTGTTGGAGGTCATAACAGAGGTGTAGTGGTGGTTCTGTTGCCCTGCAACATTTAACCCCGCCCTTTCCCTGCTCCTTGTGACCTTACCCTCACCATGCCACACCTGACCCTTCCCTCACCCTGCTCCTCCTGACACCGCTCTCACCCTGCTCCTCCTGACCCCGCCCTTACCCGACACATCCAGACAAAGAAAAGATGAGATCATTTTATTTCACATGTTTACTTGAACTTCAATAGCAATACAAGACAATCAGAACACTGGAGGTCAATATGTACAAGGGTCTCAAGGGGGTTGCAGAAAAGTTCTGAGGTTTTATATGATCTCTGGCTGTGGAGTTCAAGAGTTTTGTTGCAACCAGTTCCATCACCAACAGTAAGTGGCGTGTGGAAGGATGGGGGAGGCGGAGTTTTTGGTCTTGATGTGAAAATGGAATTGGTCAAGATTTCGAAATCAGTCAGAGGAGAAGTGTGTAAGAGTCCCCCCCGATTTGATGCTGATAAAATGCTTCACTGTGATACATTAAATATACAAGAATGATGTATATACAGTCGCACACACATCCTTACACACACGCATGCTCGTCAAGCTTCCTGCACGCACTCACACTCTCACACACACTCACACAGCTCTTTCCTCCTACACTATGCAGCCTGGTAAAATCCACTATAAAGTCATGCACATGTTCTTTGAAAGGATTTTTTGGCAACACACACGTGTTTCTTTGACACACTGTTGGCTTGCTACAGGGAGGGACGACACGCGGCCCATCAACCAATAGAAACACAGACAATGGGCGAAAAATAAAACAAGAATTAGCGCCGATGATCTGGGAAGACACAGCAGGGTTTCAGGACAGAGAGAGGAAGAGGAGGAAAAGTCATCAATGGATCACAGTCATAGAAAAGTAATAAAACATGAAAAGGGGAAGTCTCGTGGTGATCAGGAGGTAGAAGCAGGGAGGAGCAATCACTGTCATCATCGAAACCCTCATCATCATCATCATCATCATCTTCACCATCATCATCATCATCATCATCATCTTCACCATCATCATCATCACCATCACCACCATCATCATAATCACCATCATCATCATCATCACCATCACCATCATCATCACCATCATCACCATCATCACCATCATCATCATCAGCATCATCATCATCACCATCATCACCATCATCATCATCAGCATCATCATCATCATTCTATCCATCAGCTGGATCTTCACATTTGTTGGTGTACCATCTTCCTCCTCCCGCCTGCATTCTATCCCCCAATCACCACCGCCCTAGTCACAGGCTCGTCACACGCTGCATCTGTCCGTCGTCTCCGTCGGAGGCGGGCTCTGCTGTGTATGCTGCCTCCCCATTAGTTGTCAGTGGTGGCGGCTGATAGAAGGTCTGCAGGTGATTTGGCCGCGGACCAAGAGGGGGCCGTCCTAAGCTGTAGGGAAGTTCCAGGGCGGGTCTCTGGGGTTGACCGGTGGGGCTGACCTCCTCAGGACCTTCAGGGCTGCTGTCAGGATACGAAAGAGTTGGTGGGGAGGTGCGAGTGTAGAAGCGAGGCGGCGAGCTGCTCCGACTGTACACCTGCGGGGAGTGGCGGGAGTACAGGTTGTTTGGAGGCGAGTTAGAGTCTCGAGGAGCGAACACATTTGTAGGAGGAGAGCTTCGAGGGAAGATGCTGAGAGGTGGTGAGCGGCTGTCTCCAGGGTAGAGCGGGGAGGGGTTTGAATCCCGGGCGTAGATAGGGGAGGAGTCGGGGTCCAGGTCCAGGTCAGGGGTCAAAGGCAGAGTGAAGCTGTCAGAATCCTCTCGCTCACCGTGGTAACGCAGAGATCCTCTTTTCCTGCCGTCAAGACCTCCATCTTTACTCTCAAACAGGAAAGTTTCATCCCTGTCTACATCCACCCCTCCCCTCCACACGTCCAGCACTCCAACCTTCTGTTTATCGCTCTCTCGTTCAAGCCCCGCCCTCCATCCATCTCTGTCCTTTAAAAACTCATCTTTCTCTCTCTCCACCCCCCCTCTCCATCCCTCCATCCCAAAATCCTTCTTCTGAGTTATAAAAGTCTCCTCCTGCTCCGTCTCTCCCCGCCACACCTCCATCCTTCCAGTTCTTTTCTCCAACACATGAGACTCCTCCCTCCCTCTCTCCAGGCCTCCTCTCCATTCGTCCATTTCTCCGTCTCTTTTCTGTGAGGTGAAAGACTCGTCCCTCCCTCTCTCGCTTCCCGCCCTCCAGTCGTCCATCATTCCATCTCTTTTCAGTAGAAATGTCTCGTCTTTTTCTCTCCACGCCTCTACGCTGGCCTCCCTCTGCTTCATCAGCAGTGACTCCTCCAGAGCTTTGTACAGGGGCTCTGACTCCTGCGGGGGAGGAGGAGGAGGAGGTGGGAGGGGCCTGTCCCTGTAACGCTCCCTCTCTCGCTCCCTGTCCGTCGCTCCACTTGGCTCCGCCGTGCTGCGGTTGCGGGACAGAGTTCCGGGAGTGCGGCTGAGGGTGGAGTAGGGCCGTGCCTGAACATCGGGGGGACAAGCTTGCTGCCGGTCCTGCAGACCACGGCGCCCCAAAGTGCCTTGCAGCTGCAGCCTGTCACTGTCCTTAAGCAGCTCACGGGACTCTGAATCTCCTAAAACACGTGAGTGGGACCAGCCGTCTTGTAGACGTGGCGTGGTGGCGTGGTCTGGGACTCGTGTTGTGGAATGCGTCTCAGTATCTGGTGTGTGGTGCCTCGGCGGCGCCCAACCCTCGCGAGTGTTTGGCTGCATGGTTGCAGCCCAGCCCTCCTGCAGCGGTGGCGGTGGCTGTGCATGTCGAGTTAACGTGGCGGTGTGAGTGAGAGCCGCTCTGTCGTGGTGATGAGGCCTCGCCAGACTTCCGTAGCGCTCTGGAGGGACCGGCATGGGGACCGAGGGCCGCAGGTTGCTCTGCACCAGCTCCGAAATGATCATCTTCTCCAGCGCCGCAGCATCTGACAAGTTACGACGCATCCCTGCACCGCTGCCCAGATCTGAGGCTCCATGAGGGGTGAGGAGGGCGGGGGAGATGTCTTCGACTCCGCCCTCCCTCAAGAGGTCTGTACTGCCCACCACTCCAGCACGAGACCCGGGCGTGGTCCCCAAACCGTGCAGGGTGAAGGTGTTGGGGGTGTAACCACCGTTCAGGCACACACTGTCCAACCCACAGGAGTCCTGGCTCTGGGACACAGCACCCTCTGCAGGCAGAAAAAGGAAGTGTAGATTAGTGAGCAAAGAGACATGAAAGGTCATAAAGGTCATAAAGGTCATAAAGGTGACGCTCTGAGTGAATGAGTCATGTTTGTTCATGTAGCCACATGATGATGTGTTCCATGTGGTCATGGGTTATGAATCAGATGGATTGAACACAGCACAAGATGTGGCGCTCAATGATTCACAACAAAGGAGAGCTCGTACTCTTATTTCTGAAGGTTCCTACACGTCCACGTGTAGACAGAGAGACAGAGAAGGAGAGATTAAAGACACTTTGCAAACATAAAAACTCAACATAGACAGAAAGGTTAAAGGTCACAGAGGGAATATCAGACAAGCAGACATTTATCACCAAGTTAAAACATCAGAAACATTTTCCACATTCACGCCTTCTCTCCTTTTCATCCGTCATCCATCTGCTTTAACTGTTCGGAGTCTCGGGGGGGGTTGAGCCAAAACCAGCAGTCACTAATGAGGCGGGGTTAGTGGTCACCAGCCAATCACAGGATGACATACAGAGAGACCAGCCACAGTCAGCAGTTAAGCTAACGAGCATGTCTTTGTTGTTTTCAGCTTTAGAGTTTGAATAAGATCGCAATAATTAAAAAAGCAAAGAAAACGGCAGTAAAAAGAAACAAAGTGAATAAAAGTGATTCATGAAGAAAGTTTGCTCTGATCTCCGTTAAGAAGCGCCGCCACTCCAGCGTGGAAGAAGTGTGGTCACTACGAGATGAACGTCACCAACAGAAGGAAGAAAATCAAAGCTGCAGGTGAGGTTACCTGTGGAGGTGAAGGGGAGGTTACCTGTGGAGCTGAAGGGTTGACTGTAACCCTGAGCCAGCATGGTGTCGTACGGAGACGCTCCGGCGTGAGTCTGCAACACCGGATTAGTGAGGAAGTGGTTTCCTAAAGGAGCTGAGGAGAGAGAGAGAGAGAGGAAATTAATAAAACACTCTCAAACACCAAAGGAGACTCAGAGGTTTAAAGACAGACGCTCAGACCTCGGTTCAGAGTGGGCGTGTTGTTAACGTCTGCAGCGATGAAAGAGGACTCAGTCTGCCGCCGCACCGTGTCGTTCCACATCCTCCGGATCCGACTCTGGAGCACAAAGAATCCAATAAGGTCAAAGGTCACTCAGACACACAGACAGAGCTGAAGAGAATATTGTACCTGTCTGTTAGCGGTCGCTCTCCGGCTCTGGCTGCTGGTGTAGCGGCTGTTGGAGCGCAGCGCTGCACCCTTCACTGAGTCCGGTGAGCTGGACGAGGACGTGACGCAGCACTGCGAGAGGCGCAGGCAGCGGCCGTAATCCTTCTGACCCTGCAGGACACAAACAAACCTGCTTAAATAAAGAAGATGAGACGTCACACAGACTCTTTGCACACGTCGGCTCAGACCTTCCTGGCGAGCGTGCAGTGCAGGATGCTGATGAGGAGCGCCTGGGCGGTGTTCAGGGACGAGAAGAGGTACGCCAGGAGGAGAGACGGAGACGACAGGAACATCAGACCTGAAGACCAGGTGACGCTCTGCAGGAAGAGCAGAGTCAGGGAGCCCACTGCCCACGCCCTGCAGACACACACACACACACACACACACAGACACACACCCTACTGTTAGTACGATATGACACAGCATCATCTACAGCTAGTGTACAATGACTACAGTGACATCTAGTGGTGACATCTGAAACTACAAAATCAGATCATTAAACAATCCTCTGCGATTGGACGATGAAATGATCTGGGCTCATGGAAAACTACAGCAGGAGTCAAAACGACCATCACTATGACAACCACTAAAACCCTCTGCACCTCCTCATCCTCCAACCTATCACACCTTTATAACACCATCACCATGACAACCACTAAAACCCTCTGCACCTCCTCATCCTCCAACCTATCACACCTTTATAACACCATCACCATGACAACCACTAAAACCTTCTGCACCTCCTCATCCTCCAACCTTTCACATCTTTATAACACCATCACCATGACAACCACTAAAACCTTCTGCACCTCCTCATCCTCCAACCTTTCACACCTTTATAACACCATTACCATGACAACCACTAAAACCCTCTGCACATCCTCATCCTCCAACCTATTGTAACGTGTTGCCCTGGAATAACCCCAAATTTGTCAAAATCCCCTTTCCTGTTTGCTGATGGGAAAACACAATTCATTGATTAACTGTTTGAAACATTTACATTGGAATGTAGAGACAGGACGTCATAAAACACTTTGGATAACTTTCTAAACTACACCGGTAAAACAGACCCCTTGGCTATGTGTGAACGACCTCGGAATTAGCAAACTCAGAAGGGGTCAGAACCACAGCCGTCTGCGGAGTTAATCAACACGGCAGAGAATGCCTTTGATGTGCTCTGGACTATCTCACCTACTGACTTAACAGCTTTACATCTGATGAACAATCTGTCACAACCAACATGCTCAATTTCTGATATAAAAGAATGTCTGTTCAATCCCTGATTCGGAAATATATATAATTGTGACATCAAGAGTGATATTTTCATGTGAGTTAGATTCCACTACGATCATCTATGACGGAATTATAGATAGGAAGTTGGGTCCGCTGAGAGACGGACCCAACGGACAACGACCGGACCGCTGTGCTATTCATCACTCACTTCACTCATCAACTCCGACCAGATTTGCTACGGCAATCACTGTGGACCGCCGGCATACTCGATCCGAAACAACTCGACGAGGGCTAAGTGGTACCATTCTGCAGAATTCTCCCGAACGCAACTCATAGTAAGGAGCGTTCTGATTAAGCAGTGGGTGTGTAGGAGCAAAGCTTGTCGTATACGAATCTAAGCCTCTAAATCAACTTTTACACCAAATTCACTAAGTCCCCTTTCTTTTTTCTAAATCCTTACCTAGTTAAATCACTCAAAAGATATCGCGTTTTACCTCGTTACTATAACATAAGAACTTCACCATTCCAACTTAGAAACTAATACAAAACATTGTCTTATTTACGTTGTCACGTCAGTATCACTGTCGTAATTATATCCTTTGCATATTTACTCCATTTATGTATCTTTCGTTCACCATTTTCTAAACTTCACACATAAAATTTCAGTACTTTGTCTGTGTATTTTTATGGTTTTAACTGCTTGAGAATTTGCTCCGATGATATGAGATAGATTTATAGATTAATTAATTACTACAACTAAGGTTAGTTATCTTATGCTTATACTTTAAGCTGGTGCCCCAAATTAGAATATGCTACACTATCACACCTTTATAACACCATCACCATGACAACCACTAAAACCCTCCGCACCTCCTCATCCTCCAACCTATCACACCTTTATAACACCATTACCATGACAACCACTAAAACCCTGATGTTTCTTGAAACTCAACAAATTCAGTTGTTGGTTTAATCCCCGATCAGTGTTTCCTGCTGCTCTGAACAAGAAGTTACGAGAACTTGACGAGAACTTTTTGATCCAGTAGATGTCGCCCTTGAGCTCCAGCATGAAACCAAAACAAACTTCTGTTTGGCCACACCTCCTCCACACTGAAGCCTCCGCTCTCCTCCAGAGACACACCTCCAAACCGCGTTTACATGAAGGAGTTCAACTGGAACGCACCATCATTAAGCTCAAGCGGCGGAGATAATTGTCCTTGTCTCTGAAAACTCTTACTAATATCCAAATAATCAGTGAGTATGTTCTTCTTCTTCTCTCCTTGACTAAAACAGCTTTATACACAAGGAGAGGAGCCGGCCGTCCCGTCCATGTAAACACAGCTCTGACAACAACACAGCCAGCGGGACTCGAGCTTCTCACTCATTGTAGACAGTCATGACTCAGAGACACATTTACACAGGATACACTGGATTTATGATATATTTATGTGTAACATGTTGCACATTCTTCCTTTATGATGAATTACAAACAATATTTGAATGACCTCTGACCCTCTCGTACGACTCGTACGAGATTGTTTTCAAAAAAGTCCGCCTGGTTCAGAAACTCAGCATACTCACCTCAGGTTGTCATGGCGACTGGAGTCTGGCTTTAAAGCAGCCGTGCTGTGCATCTTATGTAAGGTCATGACCAAGACAACCAAGTTCAGCTGTGGGCAGAAACAACAAACAACAAACACAGTTTAACAATAACAACATCAATAAACAGATAAGTTTCTTTGTAGAGCAGCTGAACATGTTTACAACCAACTAAAACAGAGAAGAAAAAAGAAAAAACTACACTAAGAATCCGTTTAACATTTAAAAACCAGAGGTTATATAACGGTCCCACGTTTGGGAAGCAAGGCGTTAAATGATGACATCATCATGTTATCAATTAGACATCAAAGGAAACTCACCGTTATGATGACGGCAACAGGACCAAGAAAACTCCAGATGAAGTAGTTATCTGTCCTCAGCCAGCAGCTACACACACGCACACACACACACAAACACACACACACACACACACACACACACACACACACACACACACACACACACACAAAAACAAACAACAATAATTTAATAACTTTCAGTGTGGCAGACAGAGTTAAAGTATTTAGATGTTGGAAATTTACTTTACTTTACACACACACACACACACACACACACACACACACACACACGCGCATTAGTTAACTCACGCCGTTGTGGAGCCGTAGCCTCTGAAGTCTATGGCGGCAGACACGGCTACCACCAGCCCGGGGACGGAGTAACCACACAGGTAGAAATACTTCCTCCTGGAGTTCCGACCCTCAAACACCTCCCTCTGCAGCAGGTAGAGCTCCACCCCCTCCAGACATAACCAACAGAACGCAGAGAGCAGAGAGAAGTGCAGCAGGCCGGCAATGATGGAGCACACGACCTGGATACAGGGGAGGAAAAGGAGGAGGAGGGGGGGGGGAAGAGGAGGGATATCATATTTTTTATATTTGATTATCTTGTAGTAATTATCCTGCACAGATCCTAACTGGTGCTCATATGATAATATTTATTTTGGAGACGTCTGCGTCTCTGGTGGAATGGTCAATTTAAGTTAACAAGAATAAATATATAAGTGAGAGTACGGACGGTCAGCATGGCGTCCATTTCAGTGGAGGCACACTCAGCTTCCTCATCTGAACTTAAAGCACTCACCGTGTACTGAGTCTTGTTGGCTCCGACCAGGAAGAGCAGCTCAGTGATCAGCAGGTTGGCCCAAAGGTTGCAGTGGATGGTGCTGTGGTCAGTGTGCCACGGCGCCCCCTGGCAGCACAGCGTGGTAAGACAGGTGGCCAAACAAACCAGTGCTACAGAGATCCCCACCCAGGACACGACATAGACGAGGAGCTCCTCCACCCCGGCCCCAAACTGACGAGGAGGACAGACAGCAGAAAAAGAAAATATTTAATATGCTAATATAATACAACTGTGTTTAATGTATGTAATTTATATTAAAATAATAATAATTATATTAAAACATTACAAACAAGTCAAAACATGACTGAGACATTGAGCTCACACTGTACACCCTGAGAGATCACACTGTACACCCTGAGAGCTCACACTGTACGACCTGAGAGATCACACTGTACACCCTGAGAGCTCACACTGTACACCCTGAGAGATCACACTGTAAGACCTGAGAGCTCACATTGTACGACCTGAGAGCTCACATTGTACGACCTGAGAGATCTTTGTAGGTGTTTTAATAATATCACTCTGGAGTAGGAGGAGGAGCAGCAGGAAGAGGAGGAGAGGAGGAGAGGAGGAGAGGAGGAAGAGGAGGAGGAGGAGGAAGAGGAGGAGGAGGAGGAGGAGGAGGAGGGGTACGGGGAGGAGGAGGAGGAGGATGAGGGGTACGAGGAGGAGGAGGAAGAGGAGGAGTAGGAAGAGGAGGAGGAAGAGGAAGAGGAGGAGGAGGAAGAAGAGGAGGAGGAAGAGGAGGAGGAGGAGGAGGAAGAGGAGGAGGAGGAAGAAGAAGAGGAGGAGCTGAGTAGGAGGAGGAGGAGGAAGAGGAGGAGGAGGAGGAAGAAGAGGAGGAGGAGGAGGAAGAGGAGGAGCTGAGTAGGAGGAGGAGGAAGAGGAGGAGCTGAGTAGGAGGAAGAGGAGGAGCTGAGTAGGAGGTGGAGGAGGAGGAAGAGGAGGAGCTGAGTAGGAGGAGGAGGAGGAGGAAGAGGAGGAGCTGAGTAGGAGGAGGAGGAGGAGGAAGAGGAGGAGCTGAGTAGGAGGTGGAGGAGGAGGAGGTCCTCTCCTGCTGGGTTAGGGGCTGAATTGAACTCTGTTGTGTGTGTGTGTTGGGTGTGTTTCTTACTGCCGGTTGCTGATACGTCATGAGGACAGCATAACTGGACAGGTGGTTACAGGCGCAGGTGGTGTGCGTGTTGTTGGTGTGTAACAGACGACAGCCCTGCGTAGACCACCTGCCGCTCCCAGAAACCCCTGACCCGTTCCAGAAGGAGCAGTTGGGGCCAAAGTGGTTCTCAAGCTGTGGAGACAAACACATGTCAGTGGCAGTGAAAGAAATTCAGGGACCCGGTGGATGGTAGAGGATCTGATGTTTAAAACCTTTAACAGACCTGGAGGTGTCTCAGGGTGAAGATCACCGGCTCAGAGAGGTACACTCTGTT
Source organism: Labrus mixtus (assembly GCF_963584025.1). NCBI lineage: Eukaryota > Metazoa > Chordata > Actinopteri > Labriformes > Labridae > Labrus > Labrus mixtus. The sequence goes on from NC_083613.1 coordinate 11,832,493, forward strand.
GGTCCCTCGGTGCACAGATGCAGAGATGACGTGGGAGTTGACCACCAGGCTCCTGCGCCTCAACTCTGAGCCGGGGCTGAGTCCCAGCCCGAGCCGCAGGGTGGAGTTCTGGGTGGTCAGGAAGGAGCCCAGGTTCTTATAGAGAGTGAGGACCAGCTTCACCTGGCCTGAGGGGGGAGACGAAGGAAACAGACAAAGACATTTAGGTTTAGTAAAGTTTAAAGCATTATACTAAAGACGAGACAGCTCATCTGTTTTCAAATCTGAACTTGTGAACATGTCAGAACCAGCTGATCTCTGAATGTTAGCTGAGGGTATGAATACTCTGTCCTTTTAGCCCCCTCGTAAAGTTTCAGCATGATGAGCAGAGTGTGCAGCAACAAATATTTCACTGAGGATGGGATGAGTATGAAGGCCGATACGACTATCAGCGAATATTGAACTATATAAAAGTATTACCAGGTTATGGTTAGTTTGAGAACGGTAACAGGACACCGTATCATCCTGACTCTTCACTCAGCTGCACGTTGATTAGTTGTGTTGTGTTCACTGACCACTGAGCTGCACGTTGATTAGTTGTGTTGTGTTCACTGACCATTGAGCTGCATGTTTATTAGTTGTGTTGTGTTCACTGACCACTGAGCTGCACGTTGATTAGTTGTGTTGTGTTCACTGACCAGTCAGCTGCACGTTGATTAGTTGTGTTGTGTTCATTGACCACTGAGCTGCACGTTGATTAGTTGTGTTATGTTCACTGACCACTTAGCTGCTTGTAGATTAGTTGTGTTGTGTTCACTGACCACTGAGCTGCACGTTGATTAGTTGTGTTGTGTCCACTGACCACTGAGCTGCACGTTGACTAGTTGTGTTGTGTTCACTGACCAGTCAGCTGCACGTTGATTAGTTGTGTCCACTGACCACTCAGCTGCACGTTGATTAGTTGTGTTCACTGACCACTGAGCTGCACATTGATTAGTTGTGTTGTGTTCACTGTCAACTCAGCTGCATGTTGATTAGTTGTGTTGACTGACCATTGAGCTGCATGTTTATTAGTTGTGTTGTGTTCACTGACCATTGAGCTGCATGTTTATTAGTTGTGTTGTGTTCACTGACCAGTCAGCTGCACGTTGATTAGTTGTGTCCACTGACCACTCAGCTGCACGTTGATTAGTTGTGTTCACTGACCACTGAGCTGCACGTTGATTAGTTGTGTTCACTGACCATTGAGCTGCATGTTTATTAGTTGTGTTGTGTTCACTGACCAGTCAGCTGCTTGTTGATTAGTTGTGTTCACTGACCACTGAGCTGCACGTTGATTAGTTGTGTTGACTGACCATTGAGCTGCATGTTTATTAGTTGTGTTGTGTTCACTGACCATTGAGCTGCATGTTTATTAGTTGTGTTGTGTTCACTGACCACTGAGAGCATGTTGATTAGTTGTGTTGTGTTCACTGACCACTGAGCTGCACGTTGATTAGTTGTGTTCACTGACCAGTCAGCTGCTTGTTGATTAGTTGTGTTGTGTTCACTGACCACTGAGCTGCACGTTGATTAGTTGTGTTCACTAACCAGTCTGCTGCTTGTTGATTAGTTGTGTTGTGTTCACTGACCACTGAGCTGCACGTTGATTAGTTGTGTTGTGTTCACTGACCACCGAGCTGCACGTTGATTAGTTGTGTTGTGTTCACTGACCACTCAGCTGCTTGTTGATTCGTTGTGTTGTGTTCACTGACCACCGAGCTGCACGTTGATTAGTTGTGTTCACTGACCACTGAGCTGCACATTGATTAGTTGTGTTGTGTTCACTGACCACTGAGCTGCACGTTGATTAGTTATGTTGTCTTCACTGACCACTCAGCTGCACGTTGATTAGTTGTGTTGTGTTCACTGACCACTGAGCTGCACGTTGATTAGTTGTGTTGTGTTCACTGACCACTCAGCTGCACGTTGATTAGTTGTGTTGTGTTCACTGATCACTCAGCTGCTTGTTGATTAGTTGTGTTCACTGACCACTCAGCTGCTTGTTGAGTAGTTGTGTTCACTGACCATTGAGAGCATGTTGATTAGTTGTGTTCACTGACCACTCAGCTGCTTGTTGATTAGTTGTGTTCACTGACCATTGAGAGCATGTTGATTAGTTGTGTTCACTGACCACTCAGCTGCTTGTTGATTAGTTGTGTTCACTGACCATTGAGAGCATGTTGATTAGTTGTGTTGACTGACCACTGAGCTGCACGTTGATTAGTTGTGTTGTGTTCACTGACCATTGAGCTGCTTGTTGATTAGTTGTGTTCACTGACCACTGAGCTGCACGTTGATTAGTTGTGTTCACTGACCACTCAGCTGAACGTTGATTAGTTGTGTTCACTGACCACTCAGCTGCACGTTGACTAGTTGTGTTGTGTTCACTGACCACTGAGCTGCCCGTTGATTAGTTGTGTTGTCTTCACTGACCACTGAGCTGCACGTTGATTAGTTGTGTTGTGTTCACTGACCACTGAGCTGCACGTTGATTAGTTGTGTTCACTGACCACTGAGCTGCACGTTGATTAGTTGTGTTGTGTTCACTGACCAGTCAGCTGCACGTTGATTAGTTGTGTTGTGTTCACTGACCAGTCAGCTGCACGTTGATTAGTTGTGTTGTGTTCATTGACCACTGAGCTGCACGTTGATTAGTTGTGTTGTGTTCACTGACCACTTAGCTGCTTGTTGATTAGTTGTGTTGTGTTCACTGACCACTGAGCTGCACGTTGATTAGTTGTGTTGTGTTCACTGACCACTGAGCTGCACGTTGATTAGTTGTGTTCACTGACCACTCAGCTGCTTGTTGATTAGTTGTGTTGTCTTCACTGACCACTGAGCTGCACATTGATTAGTTGTGTTGTGTTCACTGACCATTGAGCTGCACGTTGATTAGTTGTGTTCACTGACCACTCAGCTGCACGTTGATTAGTTGTGTTATGTTCACTGACCACTTAGCTGCTTGTTGATTAGTTGTGTTGTGTTCACTGACCACTGAGCTGCACGTTGATTAGTTGTGTTGTGTTCACTGACCACTGAGCTGCACGTTGATTAGTTGTGTTCACTGACCACTCAGCTGCTTGTTGATCAGTTGTGTTGTGTTCACTGACCACTGAGCTGCACGTTGATTAGTTGTGTTGTGTTCACTGACCACTGAGCTGCACGTTGATTAGTTGTGTTGTGTTCACTGACCACTGAGCTGCACGTTGATTAGTTGTGTTCACTGACCACTGAGCTGCACGTTGATTAGTTGTGTTCACTGACCACTCAGCTGCACGTTGATTAGTTGTGTTGTGTTCATTGACTACTGAGCTGCACGTTGATTAGTTGTGTTCACTGACCAGTCAGCTGCACATTCATTAGTTGTGTTGTGTTCACTGACCACTCAGCTGCTTGTTGATTAGTTGTGTTCACTGACCACTGAGCTGTACATTGATTAGTCTTGTTCACTGTGTCACGGATTTGGGAAAACAAGGGAGGTGGACCCAATTGCAGAAACTTCAAAGTAAATTTAATTAACACAAAAGACAAAGCAAAACTTACTATCCAAATGTCCAAACTGAAAAATCCCCAAAAAGGGTAAAAATACTGAGAAACACTGACGTAGACTAACATCCAATAATCTGACACAGAAGGGAAGAAACACAGAGACTAAATAGACACAGGGGTAATCAGACACATGTGAGACTAATGACACAGGTGAAGAAAATGAGGGCAATTACACTGGAGGGAAACACAGAGGCAGGATAAAACACAAGAAGCATTAAGACAACGATGAAATGAATCAGGAAACACTGAAGACAGAGAACTCGAAAATGTAACCAAAAACTAGAATATAAAGAAACACCAGGATACGAAGTTACAAAAATAACACACGAAACATCAAAGACCAAACTAGAAAACACACAAGGGAAACACCTAGGAAGACTGAGAACTAAAAGATAAATACATCTAAACTCTCAAAAACAAAACAAAAACAGACCAAATCATGACACAATGACCATTGAGCTGCATGTTTATTAGTTGTGTTGTGTTCACTGACCGTTGTTGCTGTACTGCTGCAGAGCCAGCGCTGATATCTGCAGGATGCTGTCACTGTCGTAGGAGTGTGGAAACGTCAGGTCCTGTATGTCAGCCTCTGTGTTGAGCACATACACCTCCACGTCTGCACACACACACACACACAACAAAGCTTCAGTTGTGATGTCATTTCCACACCGTTCTGATCAGAAACTTTCAGTAAGAGAGACAGCACGTACCAACGTTTGGCGTCCTGTCACTGAAGCGTCCCTCGTAGAGATTGTTAGCCAAGAGAAACGCTCCTTTTTCAACTGCGTCTAAGAGCAGAGACGCCGAGCGGGACTGATCAACGCCGCTCATGTCGGCCCACGAAACCAGAGCCTCGGGACCCAACAGGTTATCAACGGTCTGAACCACCGCCTGATGGAGAGAACGCCATGAGTTTATTCTCTACCTGTCTGTCTGTCTATCTGTCTGTCTGTCTGTCTGTCTGTCTGTCTGTCTGACTGTCCGCCTCACTGTCTGTCTGTCTGTCTGTCTGTCTGTCTGTCTGTCTGTCTGTCTGTCTGTCTTACCTGGACATAGGCTCTGCAGGTGCGTTCTCTCTTCTGCAGCTGTAAAGCAGAAAAATATTCCCAGTGAGTTTGATCATCATTCCTTCTATCGAGTGTAGCCGTTATCAACAGCCACGTTTTACGACCTCTCTTCCTGCAGGACTCAGGACTGTGGATTAACATTACTTTTACCAAGGAACAAAAGAACTGATCAATGACTCAAGTCTCCCTCTCAGACAGGATATTATGAACTTTTACAACACCTGGAATAAACAACCGAGAGGAAACAGAACACTCTGCTATCTACGAATTGACCCCAAAGACATGAACTGTGACCGAAAACAGTCTCTGCAAAGTCGTAAAATTGACCATCTGTTGAAGGACTGCTGAAGAGCTGAATTAAACCACAGCTTTCAATTCTGCATCAAATGAACATTTATGTCTTTCTTCATCTAGATATTTGTAATTGTCACATTGAATGTATTATAATCATCTTTTTAAACTCAAAATATGATCTTCAGAATAGGAATAAGAGTTATATTATGTTTAATAGGAATTTGACATGGAGTGCTATTGCCATCTAGTGTTAGAATATCCATGAATACGTAACCTTCATAATTATACATTTAGACGTGTTATAAAGCATACTCTTTGATATTAGATATGGAAGGTGTTATTTAAAGACACCAACTTCTTTTCCTACTTTATTAATATGTCTTATTAAGAATGTTGACTGTATAACATGTTTTTGTTCACCTACAGGCTGGGATTAACTGAGGATGTTCCCAGGTGGTGTAATTTTCATCTCAACATGAATCTGATAGAAATGTTTGTCTAAATATATGACGTGAACCTACATCAACGTGGATCTGATAGAAATAATATCAAAATTAATGTATGGTGACGTATATATGTTTAGATTCTTATTCTCAATCTTATTGAGTAAACTCGGTTTCATTTAAACAATTCTCCTCCGGTCAGAATGGGAGTAACCCTTCCCCTGCAGGCCCCCCTCCTTCGGCCGCAGCTGATAAGAGTTCACACTGAGCTCAGATCTCCAGTTTTAGTTTTGTTTTTGGTTTGTGAAGTTTAGAGCTTCAGCTCTTGCTCGCTTCTCTTCGGACTTCGGTCCGAATTTTTGGAACATCAATTCTTTCTGGCTCAAGCAAGGTTTTTGAACTTTCTTCTCCAAAGTCTTTGCTCTTCAATTTTGAACGCCAATTACTTAGTTTGGATTCATCAAGATGGCCATCCGGTTAATCTGAATTGGAAATCGACATATCAAAAGACTCTTCAATATTTTTTCCTGTTGGATCCTCTTGGAGCTTCTGAGACAACGGCTGAACCGACGTACAATCTCCATCCCAGCTGCACACTCCGACCATGTTGTTAAGGCATCTAATCTGGCCCGTGGACCTCTCTGGGCCTGAAAAGAACCGCTTGCCGGAGACTGAAACGCGGGACCAGCCGGCGGAGTTCAATTGAACACATCTCACAGTAAGACTGCTGGTGGCAAGGGGTGTTGGAAGATTAAGTCATGAGTCGTGTCTATTCAGAGCCCTCCTTTAAATCCAAATAGAATCCCAAAATGACTTTATCAACTTTTTGACCATTTTCTGATCAAGGCATTCAAACAATACCGCGTCTTATCTCATTACTAAATATATAATGTCACCATACATTATAATTGCATTATCCTGATCATAATAATCATATTCTTTATCTGTTTCATCTATACATTATTGTTTACCCCTTTTATATTAAATTTTACACATAAAATTCAGGACTTTGTCTGTGTGTTTTCTTGTTTAACATTTCCAGAACTTACTTCTTTCAAGATATGAAACTGACTGATTAATTAATTAATTTATACCATTAAAGTTATTTTCTTCCTTTAACAGGAAGTGGTGCCCCTTCTTAAATCCGAAGTTAAATAAAGATATAACATCTTAATAATTTAATTACGCTACACGAGAGTAAAGGTGGGTTAAAGGTGGGGTTCAAGGTGGGATTAAAGGTGGGGTCAAAGGTGGGGTTAAAGGTGGGGCTAAAGGTGGGTTTAAAGGTGGGGTTACAGGTGGGGTTACAGTTGGGGTTACAGGTGGGGTTAAAGGTGGGGTTAAAGGTGGAGTTAAAGGTGGGGTTAAAGGTGGGGTCACAGGTGGGGTTACAGTTGGGGTTGCAGGTGGGGTTAAAGGTGGGGTAAAGGTGGGGTTACAGTTGGGGTTAAAGGTGGAGTTAAAGGTGGGGTTAAAGGTGGGGTTAAGGTGGGGTTAAAGGTGGGGCTAAAGGTGGTCTTAAAGGTGGGATTAAAGGTGGGGTTAAAGGTGGGGTTAAAGGTGGGTTAAAGGTGGGGTTAAAGGTGGGGTTAAAGTGGGGTTAAAGGTGGGGCTAAAGGTGGGGTTAGTGTAAGATATATCGCGCCACACACTCCCACTAACCACACCGACAGTACCTTGTTGTAATTGCGAGCAGCTGACTCTTTATTGGCCGGTCTCAAGGCTTGGAGCTGGGAGTCCAGGATGTCCAATAGCTGCTCGATCAGCCTGACGGACATGCTGACATCACCAGCGTAGATCCGCCCCCGCGTCAGGTTGACCAGCTCCCCGGCGATGTTTGCGGCGTTCTCTCCGCTCTTAATCTGGAGTGAGCGCAGGTGATTATGATGTCACACATTCTGACATTTAAGAAACATGTGAGTGTATGTGTGTCTGTGTGTGTGTGTGTTTACATGTGTGTGTGTGTCTTTATGTGTGTGTGTATGTGTGAGTGTGTGTGTGTGTTTACATGTATGTGTGTCTTTATATGTGTCTGTGTGTGTGTGTATGTGTGTGTGTGTGTGTGTGTGTTTACGTGTGTGTGTGTGTGTGTGTGTGTCTTTATGTGTGTGTATCTTTATGTGTGTGTCTGTGTTTACGTGTGTGTGTGTGTGTGTGTGTGTGTGTGTGTGTGTGTGTCTTTATGTGTGTGTATCTTTGTGTGTATGTGTGTATCTTTATGTGTGTGTGTGTGTGTGTCTGTGTGTGTGTCTCTGTATGTGTTTGTCTTTATGTGTGTGTGTGTGTGTGTGTGTGTGTCTTTATGTGTGTGTATCTTTATGTGTGTATGTGTGTATCTTTATGTGTGTGTATATGTGTGTGTGTGTCTGTGTGTGTATATGTGTGTGTGTCTCTGTATGTGTGTGTCTTTATGTGTGTGTGTGTGTGTGTGTGTGTGTGTGTGTGTGTGTGTGTGCGCGACTAACCTTCTGTGCGATCTGGCTGACCCAGGGAGAGGTGCAGTTAGAAAGGTCAGGCCCTCTGGAGCTCCAACCCACAGGAGTCTGCACGCACTGATAGGAAGCAATACCTGCACAGACAGACAGACAGGCGGTCAGTCAGACAGACAGACAGACAGACAGGCAGGCAGGCAGGCAGGCAGGCAGACAGACAGACAGGCACTCAGGTCCAGCTCTCTGAGATGGGAAGGATTGACAGAGAGACAGACAGACAGACAGCTCGTGGTCAGCCATCAGAGCATGAAGATGGTTAAATCTTCATATGAAACATGTTTATAGATGAAGAGTGTGTCCAGAAAGTTAAACTTTAAATTCTGTTTATTAAACATTTCATTCAAATCAGAGCAGAGTCTGCGTCCCGTTAACCAGCTGCTGCTTACACCATGTCCACAATATCCAACATGATTAAGCTCCATGCACTGCAGATCTGCATTATCTGCATAACAGCTTCACCTCGGAGCAGTGAGCAAGCATGCGCTGAGCTGGGACAGCTGCACGCCGTGACCACGAGCTGATGAACCCAGCTTGAAGCTTTTTTTTACTTCTCCCACATCTGAAGTTCAAAGAGGGGACATCCGACCAAGTTTCAAAGGGAAACAAGATACACACACACACACACACACACACACACACACACACACACACACACACAGACACAGACACAGACACACACACACACAGACACACACACACACACACACACACACACACACACACAGACACAGACAGACACAGACAGACAGACACACACACACACACACACACACACACACACACACACACAGACACACACAGACACAGACAGACAGACAGACACACACACAGACACACACACACACACAGAGACACAGACACACACACACACACACACACACACACACACACACACACAGACAGACACAGACAGACACACACACACACACACACACACACACACACACACAGACAGACACAGACAGACACAGACAGACACACACACACACACACACACACACACACACACACACATAAAGACACACACACACATGTAAACACACACACACACAGACACACACACACACACACACACACACAGACACACACACACACACACACACACACACACACACACACACACACACACATACACATACACATACACACACAGAGACACAGAGGACCTACCCAGAGACCCTTTAGGACAGGGTCTCTCCACTGTCTCTCCCTTCAGAGTTGGCGGCCACTGTACCCCTCGTGCAACCCGGCCCTCACATCCGCCCACCTGACCGGGGCCCCCGGGCGCCAAAGGGATACGCAGAGGTGGACGTGGGGTCAGAGGGACCATGGCTGTGATTGGCCGCTGGTCAAAGGGTCCCCTGTTGATGACCCCAATTGGATGAGAGGCGGACGGGCGCACTGGCGTCAGTGCGACAGTGGCGGTGTAGGAGCGGACGGTGGTCATGAGGGAGGAGAGAGGACCTGAAAGGAAGGAAACCATGTTGAAGCCGTGATTCTAAAACGAGTGGAGCAGATTCGATATGTCTCCGTTAGCTTAGTTACGTACGCTCGCTCTCTACCCATGGCATGCAAGAGCCCACACTCAAAGCAGGGAATGCTACTTTAAAATCATGCTAGTTTTAGAAAATGACCGACCCTGCACTGCTCGTTAGCTAACGATGAAGCAGTAAAATATAATGTCAGATATCCATCTGAATTGTGGATTCCTGAAACAAAGCTTTGAGGATTTTTCAGAAATATCTACCTATATATCTATCTATATAACGTTTAGTTTGTAAAGTAAGGAGCTTTGTCCATGCTTGTGATTGGTCACAGACTCGGTCTCTGAGCATGTTATAACAAACGGATGGATTCAAATACTTATTGTTGAGTTTCTAGTTTCTTCAGGAATGTCCAAACCATCGACTGTATATTGAGATGGACGTATTAACAGCCATCAGGGAGTGAAGCAAAAACAGTTGGAGCTCCGTGTTAGAGCTGTTTGTCCCTTCTCTCTTCCTGTTGTCTCCAGGTGAAGGTTAAATAATGAGGTACACCACGCTCAGTCATGGCTGGTCTGAGGTCTGTTATAATTAAGAGTAGTTGTAATGAATCCCTTCTTTTTCACTTGGCTAAGGTGTTTTAGAGTTTTTATTGGGTCGTTGTTATCCCCATAGGGCCGCCTCATGGTGGGGCGTAACACCCCCCCTGCTGACAGGCTGCAGTATCGCATGTGACAGAAAACGCTGCGGTGGACTTTGCTGATCTGAGTGAGCGTGTGCTTCCCTTCTGCAAATCAGTCAGCTGCAAACACAAAGTGCACCTGTCACACAAACCTTTGGTAGGGGGAGGGGGGGTGAACTGGAGGGGGTATCTCAGCACGTAGTAGTTGTTCCACACGTACAGCTGGTTGTCTCGGGGGTTGTAGTCGATGGACGAGATGTACTGGTACGGGTTGGGAAACGGGATCTGAATGGGGAGCTCTTGCCCCCGGCTGGTGTCGTAGGCATACACGACCATGTCGCTGCCAACACGACCTTCTGCCTGCCCCTCATCATCCTGGAAGACAGAGCGCACAGCGTAGAGCACGCCACAGGCCATGAAGGCGTTGCTCGCCCCACGCTTGTCGAACCCAGTGGCCCAGGTCCCCTCGAAGCGGAGCGTGTAAGGGTTGACCTGAACACAGAGACAAGAAGATGAGATCAAGAAGCCCCTCCCACCTCTCCTCCGACCTCCGTCCTCCGTCCTCACCTGGCTGACCACGATGCGTCCGTTATTGGCTTCAGTCGAGTAGATCACCCAGAGGCCGTTCTCGTCCACCGCCAGATCGATGTCTGACTTCCCTCCCCAGCGGTACGGCGATGTGTCATGGTAGTTTGCGTTCACCACCACTGCCTCGCCGCTCTTGATGCGAGTCCGCAGGTCATACTTGACAAGGTTTCGTGTTCGCTCCTTGTTGTAAAAGACGGCGCCATCATACACCACGAAGCCTGTACCGTCCACGCGGCTCGGCAGCCTGAAGGTTAAATATGTGGTGTTCATGAATAAAGACCCTTAGTGATAAACAGCAGCTTCATTATTTAGACGTCCACTCACTTGTAGGTCGTGGTGACCCGGTTCTGCCGGTAGTCGTCCCACGACGCGTACTCGTATAGAACCTCAGTCCTGTACGGCGTCCACGGCATGACGTACAGCCGGTCACCAGCCTGCAGCGGGTCCTTACACCACGCCCCCGACTGATGCTCCGCCTCCAGGAGAGAGGAGGCCGGCTGGATACTGAGCAGCGATCCGGGACATACGAAAACTGGAGGTTTGGGAGTGAGGGGAGGGGGGAAGGGGGGCGAGAGTGGGATGAGAGAAGAAGTGAAGGAGATAAGGAGGCAGGTGAGAGGAAGAACGATGGTCGCATGAAAAATGGACGAGTTCGATGAATCAGGAAGAAAAGAAAGATGAAGAGAAAAGAGAGAGAGAGAAGGATTTAAAACAGCTGTGCTGATCGGGAGCAAGGCAACGAGACGTAACAGAAATCACACACAGTTAGTGTGTGTGTGTGCGTGCGTGTGTGTGTGTGTGTGTGTGTGCGTGTGTGCGTGCATGCGTTTGTGTGTGTGTGTTTGGGTTAGTGCAACAAGAGTGGAAAGAGTGTGAGGTAGAATCAGGGACGCAGAGGGCGGGGCTAAATTTGCCTTGAAGTGAATGAGAGGGCTGGTTAGTTTACGCCGAGCACAACGATTGGTCCACCCACATGTCAATAACTGCATGGACACACGTTTACTCACACGGGCATGCAAAAAAGCATGCACACACACACACACGCACGCACGCACGCACGCACGCACGCACGCACGCACGCACGCACGCACGCAGGCACGCACGCACACACACACACACACACACACACACACATAAGCAGTGCTTGGTAAGCACACATTTGGTCTTATTTTTCCTACGTAGATAAATAAGGGACTCTTCCTATAGGGGAAGAAAAGGGACAAAAAGCATGAAGAGGATGATCGGACAACCAGGAAAGAACGACAGAGAGAGAGAGAGTGAGAGAAAGAGAGATAGAGTGACAGTGAGAGAGTGTGAGAGAAAGAGAGATAGAGAGAGAGTGAGAGGGAGAAAGGGAGAGAGAGTGAGAGAGAGATAGAGTGTGAGAGTGAGAGAGGGTGAGAGGGAGAGATATATAGTGAGAGAGTTAGAGAGGGTGAGAGAGAGAGTGAGATAGTGTGAGAGGGAGAGAGTGAGAGAGAGTGAGAGAGGGTGGGAGGGAGATATATATAGTGAGAGAGTGAGAGAGAGTGACAGTGAGAGAGGGTGAGAGGGAGAGATATATAGTGAGAGAGAGAGAGTGAGAGAGAGAGTGAGAGTGAGAGAGAGTGAGAGTGAGAGAGAGACAGAGACTAGGTGCAGAACCTGGATCAGACTGGATAAAAAGACGGGGTGTCCATACAACAAGAGATGGATCAAATGAAGAACATAGGAGGAAATGAATCAAAGGGGGGCAACATCCAGCATGACTACGAAACAACGTCCTAGGGTAGGAGGAAGAGAGAGCGATGGCAGGAGAGAGGGAGAGAGGGGGGGGGGGCGGGGTAAAGAGAGATCAAGATGCTACAATATATTGTCTTTACCTTTTTGGTCCACTTCTACTCAAGCATAGGAAAAAAAAGAGGGAGAGAAAGAAATAGAAGTCAGAGGGTGAAGAAGGGAAGTGAAGAGAAGCACGAAGCGAGAGAGAGAGAGAGCGAGAGAGAGGGAGGGAGAGAGAGAGAGAGAGAGGGAGAGGAAGGGAGAGAGATCGAGAGAGAGAGAGAGAAAGAGAGAAAGAGAGGAAGAAATGCACAGATAAAGACTTCTTCAGGAACTCATTCTCACCAACAAACATTATAGTTCACAAAGAAAGAAAGAAACACAAGAGAGACCCGGCACCCTCCCTCCTCCCCCCACCCTCCTCTCCTCCTCTCCTCCTCTCTCCCCTCCTCTCCTCTTTTCCTCCCTCCCTTCTCCTCCCCCGGTCTCTCCTTCCCTCAATCAGGCTCCTGTGGAGAAAAGAGAGCAACTCCTGTGGCGTGAGTCTGCAAAAGAAAACACACACGCATGCACACACAAGTGCACGCACACACACACACGCACACACACACACAGGCAACATACAGTATGCAAATGTTCTGTACATTCTCTGTCTGTACTTTTCTATGCAAGTTTCAAGTTTTTGTATCTCACACACACACACACACACACACACACACACACAGACACACAGACACACACACACACACACACACAGACACACAGACACACACACTCCCTGAGAAAAAAAGACTCCTATCCATCAGTCTCTCAGGGAAACAGTCGTCATCAGAGCTTGTAAGAACAGAAACAAACATTTCAGACCTGTAGCAGATTAAATGTAAATGTTTTACATGCATGTACATACATGTACTGTATATACAGTTTATAGATGTGTGTGTGTGTGTGTGTGTGTGTGTGTGTGTGTATGTGTGTATGTATGTGTGTGTGTGTGTGTGTGTGTGTGTGTGTGTGTGTGTGTGTGTGTGTGTGTGTGTGTGTGTGTGTGTGTGTGTTGGGGTGTTTAGATGTGTGGTTGTATTAATGCATACTCACTATAAGGGACGCACTCATACTGGATCTCCAGGTATTTGTAGGTTCCAGGACAGGGGTCTGGGAAGACGTCAACCCCTGCAACCACCACACACTGAGTCCTGTTGTTACACCTGGAGGTCAGGAGGGAGGGGGAGGGGGGGGAGGGGGGGTAGGATGGTTGTTGGATGGATGGTTGGATGATGGATGAAAAGATGGATGGTTGGATGGATGATGGATGAAAAGATGGATGGATGGATGATGGATGAAAAGATGGATGGATGGATGGATGATGGATGAAAAGATGGATGATGGATGAAAAGATAGATGGATGGATGAAAAGAAGGATGGATGGATGGATGATGGATGAAAAGATGGATGGATGGATGAAAAGATGGATGGATGGATGGATGATGGATGAAAAGATAGATGGATGGATGAAAGATGGATGATGGATGGATGAAAAGATAGATGGATGAATGATGGATGAAAAGATAGATGGATGGATGAAAAGAAGGATGGATGGTTGGATGGATGGATGGTTGGATGGATGGATGGATGGATGGATGATGGATGGATGATGGATGGATGATGGATGGAGGGATGGTTGGATGGATGATGGATGGATGGATGAAATGATGGATGGATGGATGGATGATGGATGAAAAGATGGATGATGGATGGATGGTTGGATGGATGGATGGATGATGGACGAAAAGATAGATGGATGGATGAAAAGAAGGATGGATGGTTGGATGGATGGATGGATGGTTGGATGGATGGATGGATGGTTGGATGGGTGGATGGATGGATGGTTGGATGGATGGATGGATGGATGGATGATGGATGAAAAGATGGAGGGATGGATGGATGGTTGGATGGATGATGGATGGATGGATGGATGGATGATAGATGAAAAGATGGATGGTTGGATGGATGATGGATGACAGATGGATGGATGGATGAAAAGATGGATGGTTGGATGGATGATGGATGAAAAGATGGATGGATAAATAGATGGTTGGATAGATTGAAGATAGGATGCAATAAAGAAAGAAGAGAGAGCGATTAACAGACAGGAGAGGGGAAACAAAGGACGCTCCATTTGTCCATTATTATCGATCAGCTCTGGGAGGAAAACACTGCTGAGTACACACACAGACACACACATATACACACGTCTCTGCTCCATCTCATGTTTCCTCTGACATGAATCGTGCATGTTGTACAGCACACACCGGCTGTTCCGTCAGTGGACGCTCATTGATGGTTTACTTCATGTTTGCTCACGCTAAGAGCACAAGAACCACCGTGTGAACACACACTCACACACACACACACACACACACACACACACACACACACACACACACACACACACACACACACACACACAGACACACACACACACACATACACACACCTCTGGGCCATGATCTTGAGTGCGTCGGGGAGGTAACACTGTGTGTTCTCCATCTGGAACGGGTCTGCGTCACAGATTTTGTCATCAGTGCGTCCATAGTTTGCCGTCTCCACCATAACCACGTCACTTCCTGGGCAGCGCAGCTCTATCGGGTAACCCTCGCACGCCAGCTCCCTGCGCAGCAGGCCGAACGGCATGGCGGCCCGGGACATCGCTGGTTATAGGGGTGGGGGAGGGAGGCAGAAGATTAGGAGAAAGAAAACTTTTATTTTAAAAGATCTTTTGAGTGTATGTATCAGGCGAGCTGCTTGACGTTTACAGTTTGAGAGTTAAAAACATGAACGTTGTTAAAACATCACGTAGAGAACGGGACGTGCTAAAGAGAATCCCACAGAGAGCGCCAAAATCAACACAAACTGAGACTTCCCCCATAACATACATTTAGGATAAATATTCCTCCAATGGGATCATGACGGCTCGACAAAGCGCTGTGAAGTCCCCATTAAGGTCGATTAGTCAGGACTGACGAGCTCGTCAATAAAATGTGAAGCTTAGTGCTCTGTGGACAGTCTGTCCGTTTACAGACTGTTGCTATGACAACAGGTGGGTTTGATCGTGGTCACACCTGAGCACGGTTCACCTGAAGTCTGATGTAATGTATTCGTCATGCTACGGAAAAGATTCACAGATGCAAACGGAGCGTGACGGCTGATGAAGATCACACGGCAGCGTCCCCGCGACGCTTCCATACGATGTGACGATCATCACGGTATCTTGTGTTCAGTGGCGAGGAGGACGTTGATACCAGCAGCTGTCAGATCATATTTCCAATGTGTAAGATCACCTGGCTCCCGTTTTAATCCGTGAAAGGAATGTGAGAGAATCACATTACCTTAATCCAGCTGTTCACGTCAGCCTGAGTGCGGGGGACTCATGAAAGGTGATTTAATGTATCAGGATTAAGTTCAGACATGAGCTGTGATCAGTCTGCTGCTGGAGTAGTGTTCATTAGCTGAGAGATACAGGCAGCGTCTTGAACATTGGCACACATCAAACGTTCAGGATCTTTTCATTATGTAGGTCACTGAATCTCTCGGCCAAGATGACTTTGCCTTTCTGTTTTTACATCTAATTAAAGTTTGAGGAGATCAGCTGATCGCTGGGTAAAGATCTAGAGGCTCGGCATGGCGAGGCTTACCTTGGCTGGACGGGGCGACTTGAGCCAGTGTGAACACACACACCCCCAGGAACCAAAGTAACAGAGCCATGCTGGGCGGGAAGAGTTAGGACGTCACACCACCAGCGTTAGGAGAGCCTGAGGAGGAAGAGCAAGAGGAAGAGGAAGAGGAAGAGGAAGAGGAAGTGTGAGAACGAGAGAGAAGAACTCCTCGTGTGTAGATCAGTGTGTGTGTGTGTGTGTGTGTGTGTGTGTGTGACTGTGTGTGTGTGTGTGTGTGTGTGTGTGACTGTGTGTGTGTGTGTGTGTGTGTGTGTGTGTGTGTGTGTGTGTGTGTGTGTGTGTGTGTGTGTGTGTGTCTGTGTGTGTGTGTGCGTCTGTGTGTGTGTGTTTGTGTGTATGAGTGTGTGTGCATGTGCGTGTGCGTGTGTGTTCGCGTGTGCACCTTGCACGTGCGTGTGTGTGTGCGTGTGCGTGTGCGTGGGCGTGGGTGTGTGTGTGTGTGTGTGTGTGTGTGTGTGTGTGTGTGTGTGTGTGTGTGTGTGCGACTTTCTGTCCGTCTTCCTGTTCAGTAATGACAGCAGACAGATTTAGGTCACTCTTCAACAAATGTCCAACATACTTTCAAAGACTTGTGCTCGAACAGGGCCTGTACACACACACACACACACATAAACACACACACACTGACACACAAACATGCACACACTGACACACAAATACACACACACACACACACACACACACACACACACACACACACACACACAATGTCTCATCTCAGCCAAAACCCTGATGGCAGCATGTTCTTTTGCTTGCCCCTAATGGCCTCTCTCTCTCTTTAACACACAAACACATGCACACGCACACACCCTTAAGTGTTGATGCAGAGTAAGTAGAGCGAGGACACTGATGGGCCCTGACAAAGCCACACACCCGGTCCCCTGAATGCAGCACCATGCTCCCTGCCTGCAACCAAAATCTAGCCCCGGGTCAACGCTCGGCCTACTTGAAGGAGCTGCAGTCGCTAAGTGAGAGAGAGTAGAGGACCGACACACACACACGTATCTCAGGGTTAATTATTACAAAATGAAGAACAGTGGTTGTGAGTTGCTTTCCTGGTTAAATTAATCAAAACATGCTCTTTCACTTCAGTAACAAAGCTTCAGGCCCGTTAACGTTCCCCTTTTGGGAGTGTGCGGCTAACGGAGGCTAACGGAGGCTAAACGGAGGCAACACTCACCCTGACAGTATTTTATCATCTCCACAATCTCAGCAGTCATGTGGGTTTGAAATCGGCCCAGTTGACCAATGAGCTTCAAGGGTTTGAGCGAGGCCAAGCTGTGCTTCATTCACACTTTCTCTCCTGACCAACCAGACGGCTCGCTGACGTTTAGCTGCTTCACAAACACGGCGATCTTCATTAAATATCTTGGATATTTGGATGCATGTTGCAAAGAAGAAGCCTTTTAGTAAGATGGCGCGGCCGAGTCCAGACGCCGTTTGGGTTGCTCCGCTGAGGCTGTGTGTTTTGTTGTTTTTGTGAACTTTTTTACATCAGCTCTTTCAGCAAAGATAACTTATGATCGCAATACGCTTTTGGACATGTTGGGCCATGCAGGCTTAAGACAGGCAAACAATGGACTTGGGCCTGCATCTCTTTGAGAAGCCTCATTTAAGTTACTCACTGGGATCACAAAGAGACTTAAAGGACTCCTACTCCCCTGTAATACTTCACACCTACACGTGAAGAAAAGGGGGGACCTGAACCCGTCTCTTCTCATTGGAGGGGGCCTTAGGTAGACCCCCCCATGAAGCAGGCCAGGCTACAAAACTCCAAGACTTCCATTGTTCTTCCTCTTTCCACGCGCTGACTTCAAGTGTTCGGAGATACAAGCTTACCTCCTGTTTTTGCAGCACTCTTCTTTTGTTTTAAGTTTCAGCGCGCAGGTAACCCGCTGCCTAAGCACGGGCAGTGTTCTGAATTCCGAGCTCGGATTGTCCAGTGAACGCATCTCAGTTTCTCGTAGAGCGTCAGACTATAACAGATTATCTGAAAGATAACGGTCTTATTCCGTCCTGTAATGGAAGGACATCAACGGACGTCTTCCCACTCGAAGAAGGAGAACACATCGAAGCCGCTCTTGCCGTAAGGGACCCTCGCCGCCATCAAACGCCTCTGCACCGGAACGGACAGAAGATCTGTTCCATCACCGGACCCCCTTTCCCTTCACCAATCGTGGGCAAAGCGATTCACAAGTGGGGCTTAATTAGGTCTGGGCATAATTAGCTTTAGAGAGTGTGTTTAACAATTGTTTGATTGATGTGAAAACTGTAATTTTTCTCTTTGTTGGACCGCTGCGTCCCGAGTTTTACCTGTTTAACGCGTCCTATATGTGTTTAGCGTAACAGCGTTATAACCGGGGTTTACTCTTCTGATCAGAAAGGCCAGTGTATATACCGTATTAACTTGAATTCGGCTATTGGTTTCTTTCTGTGAATGAAGGGAATTACTCCTAGTTGTGGCGCGGGATTTGAACTGTGATCCGGCCTCTTAAGGCACGCATTTCTCTCCTTTTTTCTCCTTCTCTAACTAATGCACACAGACACATACACACACGCCTTCCCGTGTAGACGCACATCTGGAGACTAACTCCACCACCGCGCCAGTACACACATAGGCTACACACTCACACATAGAGATCTGTAAACTCACGGCCATTCAAACTTCAGAGACACAGATCGTGCAAGGCCAAACTTAACTAGGCCTCTTTAGACAATAGACCACGCCAGGTCTTTGTTAGGTGTGCGCCATCTTAAGGGCGACCATGTGGGTACACACACACACACACACTCACACTCACACACATCTCCATTCTTACTCCTCTTCTACAAGCCTTGCTTGATAATGTTTGTTTGCTTAGATTAATTTGTCATAGCTATTTGTTTGATTAAGTTCATTGATTTTGGATTGATGTTGCTTTGTTTAAATAAATTCTGTTATAATTCAAGAGAGCAGTTGTTTGTGATTTCTAGTGTATTTGCATTATGACATAAGCTGGGTGTGAGGGCTTTGTGTACGGATTTCACACCTTCAATTTATTAAATATAGTTATTAATTATTAATAATATTAGTAATTAAGTAACTAATTTGAGACTGATTTTAGTGATATTTTGGTTATATTTCCCTGATTTCAGAGTGGTGCCCCCAAGTTGATTAAACATAGTTTAATGATATTGTTATTTATATTAATAATTAATTAAATATAATTATTAAAGAATATAACCAAAGTTGACTAGATAAAACCCCAACAAATGGTGTCCCATGTGAGGCCTTCAGTAAAACCAGCTTTATTGCACTATTAATGCACAGTTGTTCTGAAGAAATTTTTTTGTTGTTTAAGCAAAGCAGACATCAATCTGTGGCTTAGTTGTGTGTAATGTTGTTGGTTAATGGTTAAAGTAATAACTGTTGTCCCCTTTGAGTCCATACAACAATTGGACATAATGATGCAGCTAGTGTGACTTTCTCAATTAACTTGTTTTGTTGCATTAATCCAGATTTTGATCCTGAAGTATTTTACTAAAGACTACATGATGCACACACACCACACATTACAATCTGCACACCCTGGACACTTTAAACACTGACACTTTACACTGTTTACATTATTCTATATTTTGTATATTCAAATATTTATTGTGACAAATAAAAATCTTGAATCTTAAAAAGGTCTTCTCTAATACTCCATCTTACATAAGGACTGTCAGACCCGAGTCTTTGTGGTTTCGGCTCCTCAGAAATCAGAGCAATAAATAAAAATAAAAACACGCCGAGTCACTGCAGCAGGAGGTGAATGATTCCTGAGAGCCGTTAAAGTCAGTCTGCTGGAAATCATTCAAACTGACGGGAAATCGAGTCAGGTACAAAGATTCACACTGTTTGAGGTGAAGACAATAAAATCAACAGAGAGCGAGCGGGCGAGCGAGGGGGAGGGAGAGAGAGAGAGAGAGAGGGAGAGAGAGAGCGAGGGAGAGAGATGGGGAGAGAGAGAGAGAGAGACAGAGAGAGAGGGAGAGAGAGAGAGAGACAGAGAGAGACAGAGAGAGAGAGAGAGAGAGAGAGAGAGAGGGAGAGGGAGAGTGATCACTGCCTGAGGCGAGATGGCTATAAAGCACAGTGACAAAACAGCCTCGTAGTGTGAGGATCCTAATGGAAGAATGAATGAGTGTGTGTATTTGTGTGTGTGTGTGTGTGTGTGTGTGTGTGTCTTTTCTCGTCTAGTCCGTCTGTAGTCTCATCTGTAGTCCCTCTGTTCTCGCCTGTAGTCTCAGCTGTAGTCCGTCTGTTCTCGTCTGTAGTTCGTCTGTAATCCGTCTGTTCTCGCCTGTAGTCCGTCTGTTCTCGTCTGTAGTCTCGTCTGTAGTCTCGTCTGTAGTCTTTTCTGTACTCTCATCTGTAGTCTCGTACTTCCTCGTCTGTAGTCTTGTCTGTATTCCCGTCTGTTCTCGTCTGTATTCCCGTCTGTTCTCGTCTATCGTCCGTCTGTTCGCGTCTGTAGTCTTGTCTGCTCGCGTTTGTAGTCCGTATGTTCTCGTCTGTAGTCCGTCTGTTCTCGTCAGTAGTCCGTCTGTTCTCGTCTGTGGTCGTGTCTGTACTCTCTTCTGTAGTCTTGTATTGTCTTGAGTGGAATCTCGTCTGTAGTCCGTCTGTTCTCATCTGTAGTCCGTCTGTAGTCTCATCTGTAGTCTGTCTGTTCTTGTTTGTTCCCACCTGTAGTCTCGTCTGTAGTCCGTCTGTTCTCGTCTGTAGTCTGTCTGTAGTCCGTCTGTAGTCCGTCTGTTCTTGTCTGTAGTCTCGTCTGTAGTCTGTGTGTTCTCGTCTGTAGTCTCGTCTGTAGTCCGTTTGTTCTCGTCTGTAGTCTGTTTGTTCTCGTCTGTAGTCTCGTCTGTAGTCTCGTCTGTAGTCACGTCTGTAGTCTCGTCTGTACTCTCGTCTGTTTTCGTCTGTTCTGGTCTGTAGTCTCGTCTGTACTCTCGTTTGTTTTCATCTGTAGTCCGTCTGTTCTCGTCTGAAGTCTCCTCTGTAGTCCGTCTGTTCTCGTCTGTAGTCTCGTCTGTAGTCCGTCTGTTCTCGTCAGTAGTCCGTCTGTTCTCGTCTGTGGTCGTGTCTGTACTCTCTTCTGTAGTCTTGTATTGTCTTGAGTGGAATCTCGTCTGTAGTCCGTCTGTTCTCATCTGTAGTCCGTCTGTAGTCTCATCTGTAGTCTGTCTGTTCTTGTTTGTTCCCACCTGTAGTCTCGTCTGTAGTCCATCTGTTCTCGTCTGTAGTCTGTCTGTAGTCCGTCTGTAGTCCGTCTGTTCTTGTCTGTAGTCTCGTCTGTTTTCGTCTGTTCTGGTCTGTAGTCTCGTCTGTACTCTCGTTTGTTTTCATCTGTAGTCCGTCTGTTCTCGTCTGAAGTCTCCTCTGTAGTCCGTCTGTTCTCGTCTGTAGTCTCGTCTGTAGTCCGTTTGTTCTCGCCTGTAGTCTCGTCTGTAGTATCGTCTGTAGTCCCTCTGTTCTCGTCTGTAGTCTCGTCTGTAGTATCGTCTGTAGTCCCTCTGTTCTCGTCTGTAGTCTCGTCTATAGTCTCGTCTATAGTCCGTTTGTTCTGGTCTGTAGTCTCGTCTGTAGTCCGTCTGTTCTGGTCTGTAGTCTCGTCTATAGTATAGTCTGTAGTCCCTCTGTTCTCGTCTGTAGTCTTGTCTGTAGTCCCTCTGTTCTCATCTGTAGTCTCGTCTGTAATCCGTCTGTTCTCGTCTGTAGTCTCGTCAGTAGTTCTTCATACATCACGTTGTCTTATTGTGACACACTGCTCAGGTTTTTCACAATAAAACAGGAAGTGCTGCTGTAAAGGTCCTAGAGATGCTGCTGTGTGAAGCGACCTGAATGATGATTTAACACACGTCATGTGACCCGAGTGTTGTTGTCATGGAGACAAAAAGGTTCAAACGCCCTGAGCAGTGAGGACATGAAACAGGAACCAATCCCACGTCAATGGTTTCCGAAGGGGGGAGTAGTCAGTCCTGGTGCTTCACTTCCTCTTTGAATTTGGTTCTTGGGTGGTTTAGCTGTTCTCACACTCATCCCCTCCTCCCTTCATAGGGAGCCTCTGTAGTGGACTAATCAGTGCACTCATGCAGCACAAGGAAAATAACATTTCAGACACAAATAAATAAACAACACAGAAACCATGGAGACATAAACCACCAATCAGAGACACAACTCAACAATCACATATCTGACTGCTGCTGGAGCACACTCAGGCCCCTCAGGAACCTCAGTCCCTCAGGCCCCTCAGGCCCTTCAGGACCCTCACGCCCCTCAGGAACCTCAGCCCCTCAGGACTCTCAGGCCCTTCAGGACTCTCAGGCCCTTCAGGACCCTCAGGCCCCACAGGAACCTCAGCCCCTCAGGCCCCTCAGGCCCTTCAGGACCCTCAGGCCCCTCAGGAACCTCAGCCCCTCAGGACTCTCAGGCCCCTCAGGACTCTCCAGCCCCTCAGGACCCTCAGGACCCACAGGCCCCGTGTCCACCTAGCGTTGGTTTCTCAGCACCAGCCTCTTCTTTCAGTTGTTTTTCAGTAGAGAGCGTTTGCAGCAGAAAGCGGCCTCCTGGATGAAAAGCGAAGCGACCAGCGCCTTTTTTACAAGCGCGCCATGTTTTTGTGTGGCCGCTCCGAGCGCTCAAGTTGAAAATCTTTCAACTTTTCAGAAAGCTGCTGTTGACGCCACGGGCGCTCTTTCCCAAATGTATGATATTCCTTGTATTTTAGCCTCCTATGGCTCATATCTGGTACCCACAATCCTCTTTGATCTGGAAATCAATGAACTCAAATATAAAACGGAGTGCAGTGAAAAGTAACGGAGCAGTGTGGGTCATACAGCGCCCGTGGTCAACAGACTGTTTTACTGCCCATAAAAATACGATAGGTGGACACGGGGCCTCAGGCATCACTAGTCGCTCACTGAAGGAGCTTAACTAAGGCATCACTAGTCGCTCACTGAAGGAGCTTAACTAAGGCATCACTAGTTGCTCACTGAAGGAACTTCACTAAGGCATCACTAGTTGCTCACTGAAGGAGCCTGACTAAGGCATCACTAGTCGCTCACTGAAGGAGCTTAACTAAGGCATCACTAGTTGCTCACTGAAGGAGCCTGACTAAGGCATCACTAGTCGCTCACTGAAGGACCCTGACTAAGGCATCACTAGTTGCTCACTGAAGGAGCCTGACTAAGGCATCACTAGTCGCTCACTGAAGGAGCTTAACTAAGGCATCACTAGTCGCTCACTGAAGGAGCCTGACTAAGGCATCACTAGTCGCTCACTGAAGGAGCCTCACTAAGGCATCACTAGTCGCTCACTGAAGGAGCCTGACTAAGGCATCACTAGTCGCTCACTGAAGGAGCCTGACTAAGGCATCACTAGTCGCTCACTGAAGGAGCTTAACTAAGGCATCACTAGTCGCTCACTGAAGGAGCTTAACTAAGGCATCACTAGTCGCTCACTGAAGGAACTTCACTAAGGCATCACTAGTCGCTCACTGAAGGAGCCTGACTAAGGCATCACTAGTCGCTCACTGAAGGAGCTTAACTAAGGCATCACTAGTTGCTCACTGAAGGAGCCTGACTAAGGCATCACTAGTCGCTCACTGGAGGAACTTCACTAAGGCACCACTAGTCGCTTACTGAAGGAATTCCTGAGTCATTCAGTAGAAAACTAAGGCATCACTAGTCGCTTACTGAAGGAGCTTCACTCAGGCATTATTAGTCGCTCACTGGAGGAGCTTCACTAAGGCATTACTAGTTGCTCACTGAAGGAGCTCCTGAGTCATTCAGTAGAACACTAAGGCATCACTAGTCGCTCACTGAAGGAGCTTCACTCAGACATTACTAGTCGCTCACTGGAGGAGCTTCACTAAGGCATTACTAGTTGCTCACTGGAGGAGCTTCACTCAGGCATTACTAGTCGCTCACTGGAGGAGCTTCACTAAGGCATCACTAGTTGCTCCCTGGAGGAGCTCCTGAGTTGTTTAGCAGAACACTAAGGCATCACTAGTCGCTCACTGAAGGAGTTCCTGAGTTGTTTAGCAGAACACTAAGGCATCACTAGTCTGGTACCCACAATCCTCTTTGATCTGGAAATCAATGAACTCAAATATAAAACGGAGTGCAGTGAAAAGTAACGGGGCAGTGTGGGTCATACAGCGCCCGTGGTCAACAGACTGTTTTACTGCCCATAAAAATACGATAGGTGGACACGGGGCCTCAGGCATCACTAGTCGCTCACTGAAGGAGCTTAACTAAGGCATCACTAGTTGCTCACTGAAGGAGCCTGACTAAGGCATCACTAGTCGCTCACTGAAGGAGCTTAACTAAGGCATCACTAGTTGCTCACTGAAGGAGCCTGA
The DNA here is from genome assembly GCF_963584025.1 of Labrus mixtus. Classification (NCBI taxonomy): domain Eukaryota; kingdom Metazoa; phylum Chordata; class Actinopteri; order Labriformes; family Labridae; genus Labrus; species Labrus mixtus. Next base: position 11,856,995 of record NC_083613.1, read on the forward strand.
CTAAGGCATCACTAGTCGCTCACTGAAGGAGCCTCACTAAGTCTTTTAAAAACTATCTGAAAAGGTGCCGATCACAGAGCGAGCCTTTGTGATTAGCTTATTGACCCCCCAACACACTAGCCGACACTAGCCAAGCCTCCCTGATAAAAACTGTAAATATGTTGCTCTCATTCTGAAATCAGACATCTCTACAGAATGATGCGTTCACCCTAACGTGGGTGATGTCATTGATCTCATTTCATTGGATGGAGTCCAGCATGTATGACAGGAGCAGAGTTGGCACCAACATGAGCCAGAGTTCAGAGTGGCTGAAACCGCCTTTTAAAATATGACCTTAGACTGAACAACAGCCAGAAGAAGCACGACATTAAAAACATTGATGATTATAGGATTTAACATCTTAGAGACAGTCAAAGGTCCCTGTTGGATCAGAGATGTGTCTGTAGAGGAATATGTTTGTATGTCTGTGTGTGTGTGTGTGTGTGTGTGTGTGTGTGTGTGTGTGCGTGCGTGCGTGTGTGCGTGTGTGTGTGTCTATTTTAAAAACATCAATAGACTTATTTTCTCCTCAGTGGTTGATGTAAATGATCCCTACATGGAAACAATCGTCCGTACCTTTGTTCTGTCATTCCCATCTGACACTGCACACACACACACACACACACACACACACACACACACACACACACACACACACACAAGCACACACATGCACGAACTCACACGCACACACAAATGAGTACAAATGTATAAGAGGGAGAATTCTGTCAACCTCTGAGCTGCTTTTTCCTCCTCTTCCATCCATCTTACTTCTCCTCCTCCTCCTCCTCCACTGACCTGTCCTATCCTCCCTTCACTGAAATATTGATAATGACTCTCCCTCTCCTCCTCTCTATGTCTTTTTCTCTTCATTTTCCAATCAGCAGAACAAACCTACAAACATCCGCTGCATGTACACCCCTCCGTGTGTGTGTGTGTGTGTGTGTGTGTTTGCCTGTCTGTCTGTCCATGTTCACTGCAGAACACCAAACACTGCAATGAAGGTGTGTGTGTGTGTGTGTGTGTGTGTGTGTGTGTGTGTGCGTGTGTGTGTGTGTGTGTGTGTGTGTGTGTGTGTGTGTGTGTGTGTGTGTGTGTGTGTGTGTGTGTGTGTGTGTGTGACAGCCATCGTAACTCAGCCCATCTCCTGTGTCAAACCCCTGATGTGGGCCAGCGTGGGACCCTCCTGAGTCATTATGCCACTTCTCTCTCTGCACGCGCTCCTCCGAGGCTCGTCACGTGCCCATGAATATTTCAGGGCACACTCCTACACTACTGACCCAGCTTTACATGGCAGCCAGAGGTAAGAGGCCCGGGCAGCAACAGCAGCACATCAGATCCCTGTCTCACAGAGATCAAATGGCCCCTGACGGCAGCAGAGGAGAGGAAAGGAGAGGAGAGGAGAGGAAAGGAGAGGAGAGGAGAGGGCTAGAAAGAGAAGAGACAGAGGTAGAGTGAGGAAGAGGGAGAGAGAGAGGGAAAGAGAGAGAGAGAGGGGCGGGGTGCATCCCCATAGCCTATATCCATATCTTACCGTCAATCCTCCGCTTTCCCTCCTCCTCGTCCTCCTCCTCCTCACTGCGTCTCCCGCATCCCGTCTCTCCGCGCCCTCGCGCACCCACTGTACTGTCCTCTCTTTCTCCCGCTCCTCTCCGCCTGATGCATTAAAAAAAAATCACTCAATAGTCAATGTTGTATTCGCGTGGGCTATTCGGCAGTCATTAGTGTCCAACAACACCTGGACGTCCTCCTCCTCCTGGTCTTCCTGTGCTCTGGTCTCTACTCGGCCGGACCTCACACCCTCCCTCAGTCCTGTGGAGGCTCGATGTCTCCCCCGCTGCGCTGTGTGTGTGACTGTGCGTCACGTCGAGATCAGAATTCCCACGGGTTTCATGCCCAGAGACGGTGCGGGCTGCAGGCCTCACGGCTCCGATGGCTGAATGAATGGAGCAGAAAAAAACACGATCACACGCGAAAACAATAATTAGCAAATTAACGCGCAGGCTCGCGCCGCTCTGCCTCGCTCCGTCGATTTTTACAGCTCATCAGGCGTTTGTAACATTTGTCATCGCTGATCAGACGCTTCCCGTCTTACATCCTGTCCTTTTCTGGAAAACAGCGTCGACGTGAGAACAGCAGCTCTTCGTATCCTTGAAGAATCGTGATGAGGCGCAGCAGCACATCAGGACGGACATGAGCAAAGATCGGATGTTCTTTTCAAAAGGAAAGAATCGCGTCATGAAAGGATACTGCGATAAAAAAAAACATGAAAATAAAACAGCTGGATGAGGAGGAGAGGGAAGGTTTTCCGCTCAGAGCCTCGCCTTGCATCCGTCCTCTCTCTCGCTCTCTCTCTCTCGCTCTCTCTCTCTCTCTCGTTCTCTCTCACTCTCTCTCTATCTCTCTCTCTCTCTATCTCTGTTTCGCCGCCGCTCAGCTTGTTGCGCGTTCTGCATTCGGGGACGCGCAACGTTCACGTGCCTAGCGTGCACGTTGTCTGTTTATGTGTGCGTGTGTGCACGTGTGCAGAGACTGAAGGGGTAGGGAGGTGAGGAAGGGGGGGTGCGCTTCGACTTTATTATGAAGGTTTGTCTGAGTGAGCAACAATAAGCTGCTGTGCAGGCAGAAGGACGGAATAAACACAGGCTCATGTTTATGGAGGCGACTGTGTCCTTTGACAAGTCTGAGCAGCCTGATGTAAAGGTGTATGTGTGTGTAGGTTATGTAGGTTATGTAGCTGTGTAGGTCGGCAGATGTGTAGTTGTGCAGGTGTGTTGGTGTGAAGGTGCAGGTGTGAAGGTGTGTAGGTTAAGTAGGTGGGCAGGTGAAATAGGTGTGCAGGTGTGAAGGTTATGTAGGTGTGTAGGTTAAGTAGGTGTGTAGGTGTGCAGGTGTGAAGGTTATGTAGGTGTGAAGGTTATGTAGGTGTGAAGGTTATGTAGGTGTGTAGGTTAAGTAGGTGTGTAGGTGTGTAGGTGTGCAGGTGTGTAGGTTAAGTAGGTGTGTAGGTGTGCAGGTGTGTAGGTTAAGTAGGTGTGCAGGTGTGAAGGTTATGTAGGTGTGTAGGTTAAGCAGGTGTGTAGGTGTGCAGGTATGTAGGTTAAGTAGGTGTATAGGTGTGTAGGTGTGCAGGTGTGTAGGTTAAGTAGGTGTGCAGGTGTGTAGGTTATGTAGGTGTGTAGGTTAAGTAGGTGTGTAGGTGTATAGGTGTGTAGGTGTGCAGGTGTGTAGGTTAAGTAGGTGTGTAGGTGTGCAGGTGTGCAGGTATGTAGGTTAAGTAGGTGTGTAGGTTAAGTAGGTGTGTAGGTGTATAGGTGTGTAGGTGTGCAGGTGTGTAGGTTAAGTAGGTGTGTAGGTGTGCAGGTGTGCAGGTGTGTAGGTTATGTAGGTGTGTAGTTGTGCAGGTGTGTTGGTAAGAAGGTGTGCAGGTGTGTAGGTTTCATAGGTGTGTGCGTTCAGCTCTTAGCAGAGAGAGGTGTTCTTTGTTTCACTTGTAAAGCTCGTTTTTTAAATGTCGTTTTCAATAAAGGCGACTTGTTGGTGCTTCTCTGACAGAAACTTGCATTTCTTTGGCTCCTTTTAACATGAACCATCCTGTCAGAGCTGTTTTTAAACCTATCAAACAGTCACACCTGGATGACACCTGATGGCACTCTGCTTTCATCTGTCTGGATGCTCTGGCCATTACTGTCTTTAATCCCATCATGCAACAGAAGCTTTCTGCATTTGAGGAGTAATGACAGCATGTAGTGGAAGCTCAGGTCACTCAGAGCAAACAACCTGATTCTAGTCTGAGGAGAGATCAGGAAGTGATGCACTTGACATGTGTGAGGACGTGTGCAAAGTCTAAACGAGCCTCCGTACATAAGAAGAAGGAAATCACTGATGATGTATCATTTCACTCGACGCTCTTTGAATGCCTCTGATTGCCTCTTGTGCAGCTTGTAAAGCCGACATAGACTTCATAAACACTCAAAGCACAACAGTTACTAACACAATTATTTTAATGGTGCTGAATAATTCATCAGTTTCAGATTATGCATGCATGTGTTTTGATTGGATGGTACAAATGATCATGAACAGAAGAAGCACATAGCAGTACAGACCAGTGTCGTGGGAAATGGTTTCCAATAACCTCCTGGGTGTCATAAAACAAGCCATTATGGCAAAGACTTGGCTCAGACTGAGGCTTGGCTTGACTTTATACTTGGCAGCTTTTAAAGCTAACGCTACGCTCAGGTCAGCATTGGCTGGCAGCATTCAGAGTTCCTCTACATAAAGGTTTACAAAGCGTTTTATTGGTTGTTTACATGTTGTCTTTCACGATACTGTCACCTAGCATTATCCGTCCAACACATTGTGTTTATATTTTAGAGATACAGAACTATTGGTGGAGAATAACTGAATAACTCTGACATTTCCCTCCCTGCACTAATATGTTTTATGATGTCAAACAGTAAATTACAAGTTAACTTGTTGGATTACGGTTTCAGATCGGATTATGGTATCTGGTATCAGATCTGGTATCTGGTATCAGTCCTGGTATCTGGTATCAGTCCTGGCATCAGGTATCAGTCCTGGTATCTGGTATCAGTCCTGGTATCTGGTATCAGTCCTGGTATCAGGTATCAGTCCTGGTATCTGGTATCAGTCCTGGTATCAGGTATCAGTTCTGGTATCTGGTATCAGTCCTGGTATCAGTCCTGGTATCAGGTATCAGTCCTGGTATCAGGTATCAGTCCTGGTATCTGGTATCAGGTATCAGTCCTGGTATCAGGTATCAGTCCTGGTATCAGGTATCAGTCCTGGTATCAGTATAGAAACAACTCTGTTTTTGTTCTTGATCTGCACTAGAAAGGCAACCCGCCTCCATCTTTGTGGTCTTCCTCATCCCCTCCTCGCCACCCTCTGTGCGCCTTCTTCTTCTTCTCGTCCTCCACCTTGTACTTCAGTCTCCTCACAGGGTTGCTCAGGCTGCACACAGTCTTCTGCCCAAAGTCCTCGTTGATCATGAAGTTCCTGTCGATGAGCTCTGCTGCCTCCTGCCAGTTGGAGTAGCAGTCTGGGCCGAGGCATAGAATCTCCTCCACTGTGTTGGGGATGAGGATGGAGCAGTCCGGCCGCAGCACCACCACTGTGGGCAGCTCCTCCACATTAAACATGGACTCCAGCTCCCTGTGGACACACACACACACACTGGTTTGTAGCTAATGGATTCATACAGCTAAGTCTATTTACACTGCAATCATTCACCAGCAGGCTAGCCACACAGCTGACTGCATAGTGTCAAAGACCTCCTGTAGGGGTCCTCGTAGGCCAGGAACAGGCACCTCCTGGGCAGCTGTTTAAGGACGCTTTCCTGCTGATCCTCTGAAAGGTCCAAGCTGACGGAGGAAAGAAAGGAAGATCATCTGCAGGTAGGTATGAGATAAACTGTGGGTCCAGAAAAGATTATGTAGAAACTATGTAAAAATAACATTTAATACGTTAATTTGCAACAACTGATTGCATAAAGAAATAAGCATCATATTCTCAAAGTGGCCATTTTCCTCTGATGGTCATGGTTTGACCGGGACCGTCCCGTTTACAAGCTCCGTGTCTCCAAAAAGATCTATAAAACACTAATATGTCCCAGTTTGAACTAACCAAACTTTACACAATGCTAACAACACTGAATTGTCTGTAAATATGTTAATCAATGTCAGTGCCAAGGCTGCTGCTGATTTAACCAATAGAAAATCATCACTAATGCACCATGAGTCAAAGCTCAACACTGATTGGTCCATATTTGTGTCAATCTATTTCAGGGTTGCGGCTGTTGCTTAGCTATCGTAGCTTATCATGCTAACAGGATGTGCTGCGTAACGGTAGGTAGGCTAGCTAATCATGCTAACAGGACGTGCTGCGTAACGGCAGGTAGACAAGCTAATCATGCTAACAGGATTGGCTCCGTAACGACAGGTAGGCAAGCTAATCATGCTAACAGGATTGGCTCCGTAACGACAGGTAGGCAAGCTAATCATGCTAACAGGAAGTCATTGTTTTTCAAAGAGCTCCAGGACAGTTACAGCTTCCACGGTGCAGATGCCGACATACAAAGCCATATTAAAATGAGCAAATGGTGGGTTCAGTGAAGCTAACGCCGCTGACAACTAAACGAGCTGCTCAGGAGGAAACCTTTAGCGACTATCTCGTGTGACCAGAGCAGGTCACCAATCTGAGGATAGATTAATAAAAAGGTTTTGTTACATCAAAGTAATCCTTGAGTTTGTGTTTACTGCTGTTTTCTAATCTGATCTTTGATTGACATGACTTCCACTCGCTGAGGCTCTTTCTCTGCAGGTGTTTAAAGGAGCACAGATGAAAACACATTTACACCGTTAGCTTGTCGTCACAGCTAACGACTGCCATGTCAAAATGATGAGGATAAAGTTACTGTCAGCAGGTGAACATGTGTATCCGTGCAGGTGACATACCTTATGTAGAGCAGAACGAGCTGGGCAGAGCGGTCTACATAAAACTCATCTGTTAACCGTTTGAAGAAGTGCAAGAGCGTCGTTGCAAACCGCTGGCAGCGCTCACACGTAGCAGAAGCAAAGACGAGCATCAGGACGCGGTTCTGCAGGCAAGAGACGATCTCACGCTCGGTGTCCAGCTTGTCCTGCTCTCTGTTGTTCTTCACCAGGATCCGGTTCATGAATAGATCCACCATGAGGGAGGAGGGCGGGGACTCAGAGAGGTACCTGAGTGATTAGAAAACATATTGTTTAACACGTAAAGTCCTAATGTACGTTTAGATGAAATACAGAGATAACATTCTGGAGAACTTCTGTTTACACTACATTCAGGATAACCTCCATATGTTCATCCATCCTTATAGTGTTCTCATGCACAGGACACCAAGGAGGGAGTCGTTGAGGTCGGGCCCAGTGAGGAGCACATCATTGAGTGAGACTCCAGCGTATTGAGCGCTAGAATCAAAGACGACCCTGATCTGATCGGGTTTTCGAGGGTGGTAGACCCCAAACGATGGAAGATACCAGCACTCCTTGTTGTCTTTCAGGGGAGGTGCTACTTCAGCATGTCCATTGGCAAAGATCTTCCTCATGAATGCCACATACTGTCCCTGCATCTCAGGCTTTCTTTGCAGTGTTCGTTGTAAGGACATGAACCGGTTGACTGCTTTGTTGTTTGGAAGACGCTGGCGTGGTTCTTTGAAAGGCAGTGGGGAAACCCAACTGTTACTATCATCTCTGTAGACATTTGTGTCCATTATCGTTAAGAAGATTGTGTCTTCCACAGATGGTGCAGGTCTATTGTCCCGCTCAGCTATGTTAAAAACAGTTTGACCCAGCGTCCTGTCAGTGGTTGGCTTGGCTTGCAATAGCATTGCTGCGTCTCCTTAACTTGCATGAAGCTTGAACAGGGATGAAAAAGTGAATGGCGACCACTCTCCCAGGGGTGCAAACTTGTCACCTTTCGGCGAAATTCGCCATTTTGGATCCCAAATAGGTCATTTGTGTGATTCGTTTAGATGTGCAATAAAAATATTTGGGGGGGTCTATGATGTGAGCTGTCATGCTTCTTGCGGCCGGCGAGCACGGTCCCTGCAAACGTAGAGTCGTTTCATACTGAGTGCGGAGTGGTCTGATTGCTCAACACGGCCCGAAGAAAGTACCGTACTTCCGGGCCCAATCATTGCAACGCGGTCGGCACGAACCAGTCTGCAGTTACTGTTACAAAATCTTGGAGGTGTGCGGCTGGGCGCTCAGACCCTCCGCGGACCATTCTCGCGCCGACCGCGATTGCGCAATATCACCACGCCGACCGCAAGAAGCATGAAACCTGATTCAATGAGTCGTAATGTGCAGTACATGGCTAATTTACATAACGTTATCTCTCCGTGAAAACACTGGAAAGATTAGAAGTCTGGTTAGCAAGCCAGCCTTTCTGTTCAACATCCTGTCTGATCATATTAACCATTTGGTAGCTATAGGTAAACATCTTGAGAGAAATGTGTGCTATCTGGTTCATTATTATCTCAGGCAACATTAAAGTGACAGCTGGTCAACACATGTAATAAGAGAGGGAATATAAACTTAATGAAAACCAGCAGGAGAAAAACATCAGGTTAATATATTGATAATGTTACATATTTAATGATAGAAGAGAAAATATAGCTTGATGACTTATTATGATGCTCTCTCAGACTCTTGCCCTGAGAGCTACTTGCATAGTGACTGCCCTTCACATCAGCCCTTTGTAGAACATGGTAAGCCCAGTTCTGCAAATTCATCCCATTTATAAAAAGGGACTCAAGGTTGGAAGCACGGGTTTTTCATGTTTCACTGAAGCTTTATCAAAAAGTTAAAACAGAACATAGATCTAGACAAGCAGTTGTGTTTTTCTTATTGTTTGCACTGCTTCTTTAGTCTGAATGCTAAAATCGTCTGTAAATTAACATTTTAAAGCTGATATTTAAAAAAAATCTTCCCGGGGGAGCATGCCTTTGTCTTGAATGTATTAACTGTTGGCTTGTGTACATTTCATAGGCACACCTCTCCTATCACTACCCAGCCAAGGTCCAAACGTTGGGCAAAGGGGGCGTTGTGAGGTCCATTTACCTGTTGCCTGACCTGGTGGACCCTGAGGATATCTCTTCCTAATAGTAGGAGTATTTCTGCTTTTGTGTCCAGTTCTGGGATGTGCTCAGCAAGGTGATGGAGATGAGGTTGGTGTAAAACTGTGCTCGGGGTTGGAATCTCAGACCGATTATGTGGGATCTACTGACATTCAATGAGAGGAGGAAGAGAGATGACAACCTTTCCATCCAACGACTCGATCTGGAATCCTTCTGCTTTCTTGCCAGATGTTTCCATAATGCCAGAACAAGTTTTAAGAGAGTATGGGAATGGTTTGCCCTCCACACCAAACAATTCAAAGAACTCTGGTCTTGCTAATGAGCGATTGCTCTGGTCATCTAGCATTACGTAAGCTTTGACAGCCATGTCCTTCAAACCCTTTGGGTATACATTTGCAAGGCAGATCTTTGCACATGAACGGCTCCACTGACCTGGACCGCAAACTTCTGTGCAGCTAGTTCCTACAACATACATATCGGAATCCTCTTCTCCTGCCTCGCCGTTATCTAGTAATGGAGAAGGAGCCTTGAAAGTTTGAGGTGATGGGCCAGGATGCATGGCTGCATCATGGT
>NC_083613.1:11871247-11885012 GCF_963584025.1 Labrus mixtus
CCAGTTCCCAACCCAAGTCCCTATGGACTGAGCTACTGTCGGCCCAAAGGTAAAAAAGTTTTTAAAAAGCCTTCAATTTCCTCTACTGATTGGTGTGCATGGTCTCGATCTGCTGACCCTTAATGATCACAAGGACAAGGTCTCCCCATAGACCATTAAGGGTCAGCAGGCTCCTCTGGTGGTATCCATGGTTACCACAGAGGGGCTACTCTGTCGTTGTCCATGGTGAACACAGAGGGGCTCCTCTGTCGGTGTCCATGGTTACCACAGAGGGGCTCCTCTGTCGGTATCCATGGTTACCACAGAGGAGCTCCTCTGTTGGTGTCCATGGTTACAACAGAGCAGCTCCTCTGTCTGTGTCCATGGTTACCACAGAGCGGCTTCTCTGTCTGTGTCCATGGTTACCACAGAGCGGCTTCTCTGTCGGTGTCCATGGTTACCATAGAGCGGCTCCTCCGTCGGTGTCCATGGTTACCACAGAGCGGCTCCTCCGTTGGTGTCCATGGTTACCGCAGAGCGGCTCCTCTGTTGGTGTCCATGGTTACCGCAGAGCGGCTCCTGTTATATGAACCTTTACTTGTATGTTGTATGAATGTGATCATGAAAGCAGTGAAATTAGAGTCTATTGTTCGATTCTGAGGTTTGAGATGATGAATATAGAAAACTCAGTCAGCTGTAAATGTTCTTTTAAATATTCAGAGCTCCTGCATGCTGAGGAGGAGGACGGCTACATCATGTGAAACGTCCCAGTGATGATGTTCTCTTATATCGTCACTCAAGGAATACCTCTTGTCCAATCAGATTGCTTGTTTGGAACTGTTGTTTAATCTGTATTAACCACATGTTCTCATAAAAAGAGTTGAGAAAAACACGGCTAATTAATTTAATTAAGACCACGGACATTTAATTAATTTTATTATATTATTTTACAAACGTGGGACCCTCGTACATGGAACTGATTAACCTGCAGAAGTCAAGTGTATCATGTATTCATAGCTTCAGAAGACGACACTGAACAAAGTGGTTAAAGGTCAAGCTCATTGATGACCTCAATATTTACAACAGGAAACCTTTTGGGTGGACGCTCCCTTTAAGTGCTGAAGTCTCATCTACAAGGGTTAATAATAATATATAATATTTAATACAAATATAGATAAATCATTTGAATACACCAGGCTGCAGCTACAGGATCAGCTGATCAGATGAATCAGACATTCATGAGAGCAAACCTGTTACTGTGAGTAAAGAAACACATAGGATATAAAGCTGAGGCCTCACAGCTCAGCACTTTATCTGAGTCCACCAGCCTCTATGTCTCCATCGGGCGCTGCAGGCTGAGAATCCACAGTGATAACCCCACAAATGAGATTATGTGACTCTGAGCTCGTCCAGATCCATCTGAGACTAAAAGTCCGAGCTGAAACTTTCACGACCAAAGAAGAAAAATGTCTGAAATTGAGCTGCAGCACAACTTAGCTGTAAAAAAACAGGATTTAGAGGGAGACTCAGGGTGAAGGTCAGAGCTGAAATCTGTCATTTGGAAAAAGTTTTTCACAACAGTTTGGTTCCTTTTTGAAGCCGATCGATTGCTCCTGATGTGTGTCTCTAACGCCGCCTTGTTTTGGTGGTGGCCAATTTAAAAGGACTTCAATCTTTGTGGCAGCTGCAGTCCAATTATTTACCTCACCTTGAAGCTCCTCGACTCCTCAAAGGAAAATAAATAAATCCAGGTTCTGCTCTTCCTCAAGCCATTGGAGTCGGTTTGCTTCTTTCCCGCCTTTTGCTCCTCCTGTGTGTGTATAAGAGCGAGCGTGGGCACTTTAACTGCAGCTCAGAAGTTACAATCGTATTACTTAGAGAGGACGGCAGGAGAGGAAAGTAGGCTGGACTAATTGGATTACAAGGAGAACACTGACATGTAGGTTACATGGTGGAAACAAAGACCAAATAGGAACGTTGAGAAGCCTCCTTATATCCTGCTTAACGCTTTTCTAACAGCCGAACAGTCAGACTCTCAGAGCATCTTTGACTTACTTTAAGCACTCTGTGATGTGACAGCCAGGGGGCAGGGCATCAAGGAAGTCATGCATTTCAGCTGGTTCTGCTTGGTTTAAGTCAAACCTCTGCAAGTTCTGCTTGGTTATAGTTAAACCTCAGCATGTTCTGCTTGGTTCTAGTAAAACCTGAGCTGGTGCTGCTTGGTTTAAGTATAGCCTCAGCTGATTCTGTTTGGTGTTGGTAAAACCTCTGCATGTTCTGCTTGGTTCTAGTAAAACCTCTCCATGTTCTGCTTGGTTCCAGTTAAACCTCAGCTTGTTCTGTTTGGTTCTAGTAAAACCTCAGCATGTTCTGTTTGGTTGTAGTTAAACCTCTGCATGTTCTGCTTGGTTCTAGTTAAACCTCAGCATGTCCTGCTTGGTTCTAGTAAAACCTCTGCATGTTCTGCTTGGTTCTAGTTAAACCTCAGCATGTTCTGCTTGGTTCTAGTTAAACCTCAGCTGATTCTGTCTGGTTGTAGTAAAACCTCAGCATGTTCTGCTTGGTTCTAGTTAAACCTCAGCATGTTCTGCTTGGTTCTAGTAAAACCTCTGCATGTTCTGCTTGGTTCTAGTCAAACCTCTGCAAGTTCTGCTTGGTTCTAGTTAAACCTCAGCTGATTCTGTCTGGTTGTAGTAAAACCTCAGCATGTTCTGCTTGGTTCTAGTTAAACCTCAGCATGTTCTGCTTGGTTCTAGTAAAACCTCTGCATGTTCTGCTTGGTTCCAGTTAAACCTCAGCCTGTTCTGTTTGGTTCTAGTAAAATCTCAGCATGTTCTGTTTGGTTGTAGTTAAACCTTGGCATGTTCTGCTTGGTTCTAGTTAAACCTCAGCATGTCCTGCTTGGTTCTAGTTAAACCTCAGCTGATTCTGTCTGGTTGTAGTAAAACCTCTGCATGTTCTGCTTGGTTCTAGTCAAACCTCTGCAAGTTCTGCTTGGTTCTAGTTAAACCTCAGCTGATTCTGTCTGGTTGTAGTAAAACCTCAGCATGTTCTGCTTGGTTCTAGTTAAACCTCAGCATGTTCTGCTTGGTTCTAGTAAAACCTCTGCATGTTCTGCTTGGTTCCAGTTAAACCTCAGCCTGTTCTGTTTGGTTCTAGTAAAATCTCAGCATGTTCTGTTTGGTTGTAGTTAAACCTTGGCATGTTCTGCTTGGTTCTAGTTAAACCTCAGCATGTTCTGCTTGGTTCTAGTAAAACCTCTGCATGTTCTGCTTGGTTCTAGTAAAACCTGAGCTGGTGCTGCTTGGTTTGAGTATAGCCTCAGCTGGTTCTGCTTGGTTTAAGTATAGCCTCAGCTGATTCTGTTTGGTGTTGGTAAAACCTCTGCATGTTCTGCTTGGTTCTAGTAAAACCTCTGCATGTTCTGCTTGGTTCCAGTTAAACCTCAGCCTGTTCTGTTTGGTTCTAGTAAAACCTCTGCATGTTCTGCTTGGTTCTAGTCAAACCTCTGCAAGTTCTGCTTGGTTCTAGTTAAACCTCAGCATGTTCTGCTTGGTTCTAGTAAAACCTCTGCATGTTATGCTTGGTTCCAGTTAAACCTCAGCCTGTTCTGTTTGGTTCTAGTAAAATCTCAGCATGTTCTGTTTGGTTGTAGTTAAACCTTGGCATGTTCTGCTTGGTTCTAGTTAAACCTCAGCATGTTCTGCTTGGTTCTAGTAAAACCTCTGCATGTTCTGCTTGGTTCTAGTAAAACCTGAGCTGGTTCTGCTTGGTTTAAGTCAAACCTCTGCAAGTTCTGCTTGGTTCTAGTTAAACCTCAGCATGTTCTGCTTGGTTCTAGTAAAACCTGAGCTGGTGCTGCTTGGTTTAAGTATAGCCTCAGCTGATTCTGTTTGGTGTTGGTAAAACCTCTGCATGTTCTCCTTGGTTCTAGTAAAACCTCTGCATGTTCTGCTTGGTTCCAGTTAAACCTCAGCCTGTTCTGTTTGGTTCTAGTAAAACCTCTGCATGTTCTGCTTGGTTCTAGTCAAACCTCTGCAAGTTCTGCTTGGTTCTAGTTAAACCTCAGAATGTTCTGCTTGGTTCTAGTAAAACCTCAGCATGTCCTGCTTGGTTCTAGTAAAACCTCAGCTGATTCTGTCTGGTTGTAGTAAAACCTCAGCATGTTCTGCTTGGTTCTAGTTAAACCTCAGCTGATTCTGTCTGGTTGTAGTAAAACCTCAGCATGTTCTGCTTGGTTCTAGTAAAACCTCTGCATGTTCTGCTTGGTTCTAGTCAAACATCTGCAAGTTCTGCTTGGTTCCAGTTAAACCTCAGCATGTTCTGCTTGGTTGTAGTAAAACCTCTGCATGTTCTGCTTGGTTCTAGTTAAACCTTGGCATGTTCTGCTTGGTTCTAGTTAAACCTCTGCATGTTCTGCATGGTTCTAGTTAAACCTTGGCATGTTGTGCTTGGTTATAGTTAAACCTCAGCATGTTCTGCTTGGTTCTAGTTAAACCTTGGCATGTTCTGCTTGGTTCTAGTTAAACTTCTGCATGTTCTGCTTGGTTCTAGTTAAACCTCAGCTGATTCTGTCTGGTTGTAGTAAAACCTCAGCATGTTCTGCTTGGTTCTAGTAAAACCTCTGCATGTTCTGCTTGGTTCTAGTCAAACCTCTGCAAGTTCTGCTTGATTCCAGTTAAACCTCAGCATGTTCTGCTTGGTTGTAGTAAAACCTCTGCATGTTCTGCTTGGTTCTAGTTAAACCTTGGCATGTTCTGCTTGGTTCTAGTTAAACCTCTGCATGTTCTGCATGGTTCTAGTTAAACCTTGGCATGTTGTGCTTGGTTATAGTTAAACCTCAGCATGTTCTGCTTGGTTCTAGTTAAACCTTGGCATGTTCTGCTTGGTTCTAGTTAAACTTCTGCATGTTCTGCTTGGTTCTAGTTAAACCTCAGCTGGTTCTGTTTGGTTCTAGTAAAACCTCATCAGGTTCTTCTGCAGAAATGTGACTATCAATGTGCAGAGGCAGACGCAGAAAAGACCGGCGTTAATCTGAGAGAGGGGTGAGGTAAATATAGAGTGAGGGAGAGAGAGAGAGAGAGAGCTAATGGGATTAGTCTGAATCTCTCACAGACATGTGCCACTGCATGTGGATGAAGACACACACACACACACACACACACGAACACGAACACGAACACGAACAGATGTGAGTAAACACACAACACATGTTTCAGCTTTGAGTGAAGCTACAGAAACAGGAAACAGGAAGCGTCTCTACCGTCAGGCGTTCAGGCTGAAATGTCTTAGAGTCAACTTGAACTTGACAAACATGAAGACAGAATTTAAATTTAGACCTTTTGATTGTGTTTAGTTTTAAGAATCAAATTGTACCACAAGCTAAACTAAAGGTGTCTTCATGTTGTTGTTACCTTCGGCTCACATGTTGAGCCTACAATAAAAAACAATATGCAGCAACTCAGAGGGCTTTAATATTATTATTATATTTCAATCTAATAAAAATCCTGCATACATGTTCACAAGATACCCGCCCAGTGTGGATGAGTCCTGAGCTCAACACATCAGAGGACAAGTCAACAAAATCTTTCATTATAAAACGATTTTATTCAGTCTTTGGTTACAGACAGACTCTCTGTAAACAGAGAAAAAATATGTTACATTTTCTGAAGGTATAAAAAAGAAAGTATGAATCTGCGACATTTACTAAAACCATGAAACCTTTAGATCAGCAGATAAAATAAAACATGGACACGTTCATGAGAGAGAAGAAAAAAAATTTGAAAGTTACTAATGTAACTACGGTTCTATGAATCCCGAATGACCGCCAGAGGCGGTGCTTAAAGCACTGAATATTCCCTTCGCGCATGCACAGTTCGAGTATGTATACCAACAATGTCACTTGTGACCCCTGGATGACCCGAGAGAGGTCATATCTTCCGGTGTCATCCAGGGTTCTGTTCCTACAGAATCTTCTCGTGGGATCACAACGATTCTGAGTGACAGAGCGCTCTGGCGGTCATTCGGGATTCATAGAACCGTAGTTACATTCGTAACTTTCATTCTATTTCATCCCTGCTGACCGCCAGAGGCGGTGCTTAAAGCACTGAATGATTTATACCAGCAAAGTCACGAGGAATCCTGCTTATCTACCTCATTGAGCAGAATTGGAGGACTCCAGCAGGAGGGTCACCCCCAGTGGATGGGGAGTGGCAACATTCACTCTGTGTTCGGCCATAGAGTGACACCTGAACCGTCCACCTCAGGCATGAGGCGCTTATTGACTGAGCGTGTAACTCACTGACGCGCTTAGCTGAAATAATGGCCAGTAGGAATGCGGTCTTACATGACACCCACTTCAGCTCTGCCCGTGCCAAGGGCTCAAAGGGAGGCTGGCATAGGGCGTCCAGCACCAGAGGTAGATCCCATGGCCAGGAGGGCGGATAACTCCTGGTCCAGCGCTAGGGCTTTTGCCGGGTCGCTGATGATTGTGTGTTTGACCCGGCCGGAGGAAGGGGGCCGCCGTCAAAACTGTAGCTTGTACCCGTGGGTTAAGGTGGCAACCACCCAGGGGTCTGAAGCGTATGCAGCCCAATATCCGAGCTACTGGTGGGAAAAGTACCCGACAGCCGGCCCCGAAACCTCAGTCTCGGTACCCCTGGCCTCTAGAGGCCCTGGAGGAGCGTCGGATAGGATCCGGGGCTCGAGGTGGCCTGTAGGACGAGTGGGCAGTGCCACGAAAGTCCCTGGCACGAAAGTCCCTGGCACGAAAGTCCCTGGCACGAAAGTCCCTGGCACGAAAGTCCCTGGCCGGCCTCTGTGCGGGATGCGGAGGCCCATGTCAGCCAGTGGAGTGAGACCGTGGTGGTGGGTGGGCTCAAGGGGCAGTTGAGGGGCCCCTAGGCCTGCTGAGGGGGAAGGCATGCTTCTGCTCAGACTCGAAAGCTGCTGCCTAGTCTGCGGAGCTTGAACGGTTCGCTCCAGCGCCTCCAGCGCAGCTGACCCACACAGCTCCCCTGGTGCCACCGGAACACTCCTGAGGGTCAGGAACCAGGAAGGACATCATCCTTCCAAGTTCCCTTGACATTAGGGCAAAAGCCTGCAATGATGCATCACTGAGGCTGATGGAGGAAGCCTCGACTCCACCCTCCTGCAGGGAAGCAGAGAGGGCAAACATGAGGTGAGCCAGGGAGTTGCCAATATGGCCAGCACACGCTCCGGCATTATAAGCCCTGGTGAGAAGGTGACCTGTGACCCGACACTGGGGTCGAGGGCACCTGACAGCTGGCCGCAGTGCCTCCTAAGGAGACAATGATGGATGCGATGGTAGGCTCTACAGCCGGTATCCGATCAAGGCCAACTCTTGCCGCCTCATGCAGCCTCAGCTGAGAGACGGGAGTGAGCCCCAGTATCTCTCTAACAAGCATGGAACTCCCTCAGGTATTCCCCTATGGGGGGAACATCAAACGCGGTGGAGTCCCGCCTGCGCCTGAAGAAGGCGCTTTCAGGAGCTGATTCAGCCTGTTGAGGTATTTCCAGCTGCAGGCGATCCAGGGCCATACGCATGGTGGCCTGCATGGAGCTGTCCCCACCCTCACTGAATGAGCTCTGAGTTGAGGAATGGGAGCCTGGCTCAGAGGCTAGGGAGGCACTGTCCCCCTCATCATCATGGAAATGAGAGGCTGAAGCTGCCAGGGAGAGGACATCATCCTCCGGGACCAGCACAAGCATGGGTGGAATGGCCACCTCTACATGTTCCGAGTTTGAGGTCTCCGACTGACGAGCTTGGAAGAGGGACCTCATCTCCGCCAGTTCAGCTGACAGTCGATCCACTTCGGAAAAAAGCTTACGTTCCGTCTTCGCTTTCTTCTTGAAGGGGGCAGCTGCAGCAGCCCGTCATCTTGAACGCCTAGGTTGGGCTGGAGGCAACAGGGCTGATGCAGGGAGGTCACCCTCACCTACTGAGGGCCAAACCTGCGGCAATCTTGCAGCTCTCAGTGCTCGAGGCATGTAGCTGCAGTTCATGCATGGGCTTTCCGAAAGACTCTCCCTCAGGTGGTCAGGACCGAGGCACATCGGGCAGTGGTCATGGCCATCATCAGCCTGAAGAGAAACTCCACAGGCAGCACAATAATGACACTCATCCATTGTGGCAGACACTACCGTAAGCTGAGGGAAGAGGGCATAAAACGCCGCCTGCACAGCAGATGTGGGAGTGACTAGCTGTCACTACAGTGATTTGCTTCAGTCCGGATGCGACCGTGAACTAGGCCAACAAACCGTAAACTGAGGGAAGGGGGCGCGGACGCCGCCTACAACAGCAAAGGTTTGAGTGACTGCTCCGTTTAACGTTAAATTCCAGTCAGCCCTAGCAAGGATGCTACAGGCAATTTAGCATCACACCATAAACTGGGAGACGGGGCGCTAACGATGCCTTCTCCAGCAGAGGCTTGAGAGTAACTAATGGTAGCCTATAACCAGTTAGCTGTCGCTAACCAACTAATTTCGGCACCGTAAGCCGGGAGAAGAGGGCGCGTACGCCGCCTACATTGGCAGAGGTTGCAATAATTAAACACAAACAAAAGTAATGTACCCGTTCACTCAGCGCTTCTGCTATCTCTATTTCTTTAATTCTTTTCATTGACAGAGTTACGGAATAAACAAAGTAGGCTACCCACCGGTACCGGGAGTGGGAAGCGCAACGCTGCCTTCACCGTCAAGGATTGTAAACACAAACTTAGCCACTAATTTGCCAGGAAAGTTAAATAAAACGAAACATGCACCTTACGTCCGTAGGGGGGAGTGAGAGGCTACCCTACCGGTGTCAGGTACAAACAAAACAAACCGTTCCCTAAAGAGGGTTGGACGGCCGTCGCAGCCCTTGGAGGGCGAAAACTTCGCTGCTCCGACCAATACGGTGCCAAGGCTACCAGCGACTGTTATTAAGTAGTTCAACAAATGTTGTTCTTTTTTTTCCTTTTTTAGTAAGTTCCATACAATTAGCTTCGGCTAATGCTCTAGGAGTAGATGCAAACTGCACGCGAGAAGAAAAAGGAACAGAACCCCGGATGACACCGGAAGATATAACCTCTCTCGGGTCATCCAGAGGTCACAAGTGACATTGTTGGTAGACATACTCGAACTGCGCATGCACGAAGGGAATATTCAGTGCTTTAAGCACCGCCTCTGGCGGTCAGCAGGGATGAAATAGAAATTACTTAAATAAAACATGGGTAACTCTCAGAAAAACATGAAGGTGTTTAACGTTACCGCCTGAGAAGAAGAGAAAAAAAAGAGAGGTGAACATCTTGGTCCTCCGCAGATTGAATGTTGAAAGTGAGGATCCAGTTTGATTTTAGATTCTAAACGTTTTTTATTTACATCAGCCCAACAAATGAAGAGACCACTTTAAAGGAAGAATGTGCGGCATATTACACATCATAAATCAAGTCTATTCTGTGTAAATGTGTCTCTGAGTCATGACTGTCTACAATGAGTGAGAAGCTCGAGTCCCGCTGGCTGTGTTGTTGTCAGAGCCGTGTTTACATGGATGGGAAGGCCAGCTCCTCCCCTTGTGTATAAAAGCTGTTTTAGTCAAGGACTAGAGAGAAGAAGAACATACTCACTGATTATTTGGATGTTAGTAAGAGTTTTTAGATCACGCTCATTCTGTGTCAGTTTACATGCAATGTGAAGCTACGAGCTAACTAAAGAACGCTAACATTAGCATGCTAACACAACAATGCAGACCACAGGCAATGTGAACAAAAAAGAGCTAACTAAAGAGCGCTAACATTAGCCTGCTAACACAACAATGCAGGCCACAGTTGATTGCAGCTCTAGCCAAGGACAATTTTGTTCGCTGCTTGACTCCTTCATGTAAACTCGAGTGGAGGTGGGTTGAAGGTGTGCCACTGGAGGAGAGCGGAGATCACACATTGCAACATTGAAGTTGCACATTCTTCCTTTATAAATATGTTTCTAGTTCTATTATTTCTGCTCTTCTACTTTTTTGGTTTGATTATATTAATTATTTCTCCAAACTTCCAAACCCAATATTCTCATTATTCACTTTTAAACAACAGAAGATAAATGTTTTAAACATAGGAGGAAGAGTTCATAAATCAGTGTTTGACTTTTTATTCCTACAGTTGGTCACGTTACTGTCGGTTGACGTCTCGGTGTAAAAAGTAAAGTGAAGTTCAGGTTTAGGTTTCTTTATTTGTAAGCGTTGGTAATCTTGGTTCTGAACTCTTCCTTAGTTAAAACATTCTGTTGTTGGGAAAAAAACAGCGGCGCCGGTTTAGCTCATGGTCTATCAGACACTTCAGCCTTTGACCCACCGCTCTCTCTCTCCACACGTCATGTCTCTTCATCAAAATGTATTAAAAATTGCAATTTGCATCATCAGCGGTTTGAAAAAGTCTGCATGTTTTGGTTTTCTTAACCAGTCGTCCTTTTCAGCAAGAAGAAAACTGAATGAGAGATTTTGATTTGGAATTCGGGAGAAATGCCGAATAGAATAAAATTTTAAAAACTTTATTTCCATCAAGAACTTCAACAGTGGTCTCTTAATTTCCCTGGAGCTGCATCTTTCAGTATATCTGAACACAATCATACCTTAATATGAAACTACTGTTGGAGCAGGCTGAGGTCAATGGGTCAACGTGATGCAATAAATAAAACAAGCTGCTAGCTGTTAGCTGAGGAGTTAACTCTACATGTAACCTCCTCTCTGCAGAGGAGGATCAAACCAGGGAGAGAGAGAAACTCTCCTGTTAGACTCCCTCCATCACCTCCTCTCCTCCCACTATCACAGCTTTATTCTCCTGGTGTCTGCTCCTTGTGGTCACAGCTCGTCTCGTGCGCTCCAGTTCTCCAGTTCAGACTGCAGCACATCCGAGTTCTGGGCCTCAATGCTCAGCTCCCCCTGCTCCTGGGTTTTCCTCGACTTGGCTCGGTCCCAGTCGGTCCTGACAGTCTCGTTGTCCCAGACCACAGAGGTTTCCGTGTCACTGATGTAGCCCAGGTCTCCTGTGTAATGGGTCGGATACAGCAGAAGTGGCTCGGCTGAGAAGGCACGGAGGTCCCGTCTCTCAAAGTGGTCCATGTAGTCTGAGCTGAAGAGGGCAGGGGTCAGATTATCAGTGTGTGTGAGTGCCGCAAGACAGAATCAAAACACAAAGAGACAAGAAGGACTGAGACAACACAGACAGAGACAACCTATACAGAGAGAACAAGGACAGAGAGGGAAATGACAGAGACAACAGAAATAAGGACAGAGACAGAAAGGACAGAGACAACAGAAACAAGGACAGAGACAGAAAGGACAGAGACAACAGAAACAAGGACCGAGACAACGAGAGACAACAGAGACAAAGAGGACAGAAATAACAGAGACAACAAGGACAGAGAGGGAAAGGACAGAGACAACAGAAACAAGGACAGAGACAACGAGAGAGACAACAGAGACAATGACGACAGAGACAACAAGACAGAGACAACACAGACAGAGAAAACTGATACAACGAGGACAGAGAAAACTGATACAGAGACAACGAGGACAGAGAAAACTGATACAGAGACAACAAGGACAGAGACAACAGAACCAAGGACAGAGACAACAGAGACAATGAGGACAGAAACAGAGACAACAAGGACAGAGACAACACAGATAGAGACGACGTAGACAACAAGGACAGAGACAATAAGGACAAAGACACTCACATTGGATGTTTGTTGTACATGACAGGGAGGAACTCGTCGACAGGAAGCATCTTTGTCAGAGGTTGGGCTCTGAGCAGTTTCTGGGCTCCCTGTAATGACAACATGTAGCCAAGAGTCCAGTAGGAGTAATCCGCCTCCACCAGATTGTGGATTTTTGGTACAGACGTCTCGGGGTGGTCCACCTGCATCCGCTTCCTCCCGATGTAGCTGTATGTCAAATAAGACAGACAATTAATATCCTTTGCAATACACTTACAGTCCAGATACACCTGTAATTACTGGTGTATTCTTTCTGTCATCACACAAGATTCAGTTTCTGAGCGCTTCTCACCAACCCTTATTGTTGCTAGGTTACTAAAGTTAACTCCCACTTCCCTCTGTAATGTCCGTTTGGTGTGTTTTAGTTCTGTATGTCTTATATTTGCTTTAACTCGACAAGTCACACTAGTGTCTCTTATGCCATTGTGTGTTTCTTGATTTTGATTGGTCAGGGAGGGAGATGGGACACTGACGAGCTCAGGATGGTGTGTGCTGAAAATGCTTAATTACATTGGGTTTGTATTGAAAACAGGTGCTGCCAGCCCCAAAGAACTCCATCTGTACACACAGACCCTAGGGGCGAGACTTGAAAGCGGTCCAGAAAATCTGTTGATCTTGTACGTAATGGCAGGATGGTCAACAGTCTCAGTTCTTTACAGAGAAACAGGACGTCCCTCTGAATTCTGGGCCCCATGAAAAGACCTCACACTGGACCCCATGAAAAGACCTCACACGGGGGCCCACATAGTAAAATCATTATAACCACACGTCCATTACATTATGAATCATTTGTTTGTTTAACACTGAAGAGTTTAAAAGATAAATAATAAGGAGGAAGAAAACAAACACCAAACCTGTTGTTATGGATGTGGGAGGTGTAGAGAAGTACACATCACTGTGACTCTTTAAGATGCATTAACGCTCAAATTTGATTCTCAACCCCCTCAAGCCACCTACTTTTCATACAGACCGTTTGTTGAACCATGACCAAAAGTAAGCAGAGACCCAATAGAACAATACTAGGTGTGTTTGGCCAATCAGAATCACGCATTTAATCCAGCTATGTAATAATAAAGTAAATGATACAACTCAATATTTTGCATTTTTTAAGGACAAAGAAACCACAGAGATGGTCACGGCAGAAAACAAACTTCATTAACCCTTTGCAGGCTGCTGCTCAGTGACGGAGAATATTCTGAGCTGGAGCTGCAGCCGCTCTGAGCCGTGATGCACCCAAACATTATCCCCCACAGCGTCTGATCACAACTGTCAGAGTGACAGATGGACAGATTTCATCACAATGAGACCATAATCCTCTCTGTTTCCCACATCACGTTCACTCACATGAGATCCCAGTCCAGCTTGTGTGTCGTCACCTCCTGCAGCAGCGCCTGTAGACGCCGTCTGAAGAACACCTCGAAGCGGAGGTCGTCCTCAATGACGAGGGAGGTCTGCAAACCTCGATCTACTATCTACGCACAAACACACGAACGCACGTGCACATGCACACACACACACATTAAACAATCTTATCAGGATTTTAACGTTTTCACTGAGACCTGACATCAGTCAGTTTATGGGAAATAATCAGTTTAAATTTTCTGACAGTAAGAAATCCGAACAGCTTTCTTCTCGTGTTGATGTATAAATCTTTGTTATACTTTTTATTTTGAGGTTTTGTAAATTACTAATAAAATCTTTGTCTTTGCCTTTTTCTCTGTTTCAAATTCCTTATAGTCACGAGTACTGGAGTAGCTGGTTGTCATGGTTGCATGCTTCAGTCTCTATATATAAAGTTTATCTGAAATATTAACGGAGGATCAGAACGGAGAGTTTTACTTCAGGAACCAGAGCCGGTCACTGTTGACCTTTCACCTATGAGGGACACTTTCTCCTTTAAAAGGGCAGAAAACCATAAAATCAGAGAAATCCCAAAAAGATGTATTTAAACTGTTTTACTAAACACATCAGCAACAAGGCCAGTCTCCTTTTCTTAGCCACCTCATACATGCTTGTTAAT